>NC_046668.1:198207-463207 GCF_004382145.1 Drosophila mauritiana
GTATTGGTATTGGTATTGGTATTGGTATTGGTATTGGTATTTGGGTATTGGTATTGGTATTGGTATTTTTGGTATTGGGTATTGGTATTGGTATTGGGTATTGGTATTGGTATATGGTATTGGGTATTGGTATTGGGTATTGGTATTGGTATTGGTATTGGTATTGGTATTGGTATTGGTATTTGGTATTGGTAATTGGTATTGGTATTGGTATTGGTATATTGGTATTGGTATTGGGTATTGGTATTGGTATTTGGTATTGGTATTGGTATTGGTATTGGGTATTTGGTATTGGTATTGGTATTGGTATTGGTATTGGTATTGGTATTGGTATTTGGTATTGGTATTGGTATTGGTATTGGTATTGGTATTGGTATTGGTATTGGTATTGGTATTGGTATTGGTATTGGTATTGGTATTGGTATTGGTATTGGTATTGGTATTGGTATTTTTGGTATTGGTATTGGTATTGTATTGGTATTGGTATTGGTATTGGGTATTGGTATTGGTATTGGTATTGGTATTGGTATTGGTATTGGTATTGGTATTGGTATTGGTATTGGTATTGGTATTGGTATTTGTATTGGTATTGGTATTGGTATTGGTATTGGTATTGGTATTGGTATTGGTATTGGTATTGGGGTATTGGTATTGGTATTGTATTGGTATTGGTATTGGTATTGTATTGGTATTGGTATTGGTATTGGTATTGGTATTTTTGGTATTGGTATTGGTATTTGGTATTGGTATTGGTATTGGTATTTTTTTTTTGGTATTGTATTGGTATTGGTATTTATTGGTATTGGTATTTATTGGTATTGGTATTGGTATTGGTATTTGGTATTGGTATTGGTATTGGTATTGGTATTGGTATTGGTATTGGTATTTTTGGTATTGGTATTGGTATTGGTATTGGTATTGGTATTGGTATTGTATTGGTATTTGGTATTGGTATTGGTATTGGTATTGGTATTGGTATTGGTATTGGTATTGGTATTGGTATTGGTATTGGTATTGGTATTGGTATTGGTATTGGTATTGGTATTTGGTATTGTATTGGTATTGGTATTGTATTGGTATTGGTATTGGTATTGGTATTGGTATTGGTATTGGTATTATTGGTATTGGTATTGGTATTGGTATTTGGTATTGGTATTGGTATTGGGTATATTGGTATTGGTATTGGTATTGGTATTGGTATTGGTATTGTATTGGTATTGGTATTGGTATTGGTATTGGTATTGGTATTGGTATTGGTATTGGTATTGGTATTGGTATTGGTATTGGTATTGGTATTGGTATTGGTATTGGTATTTGGTATTGGTATTGGTATTGGTATTGTATTGGTATTGGTATTGGTATTGGTATTGGTATTGGTATTGGTATTGTTTGTATTGGTATTGGTATTGGTATTGGTATTGGTATTGGTATTGTATTGGTATTGGTATTGGTATTGGTATTGGTATTGGTATTGGTATTGGTATTGGTATTGGTAATTGGTATTGGTATTGGTATTGGTATTGGTATTGGTATTGGTATTGGTATTGGTATTGGTATTGGTATTGGTATTGGTATTGGTATTGGTATTGGTATTGGTATTGGTATTGGTATTGGTATTGGTATTGGTATTGGTATTGGTATTGGTATTGGTATTGGTATTGGTATTGGTATTGGTATTGGTATTGGTATTGGTATTGGTATTGGTATTGGTATTGGTATTGGTATTGGTATTGGTATTGTATTGGTATTGGTATTGGTATTTGGTATTGGTATTTTGGTATTGGTATTGGTATTGGTATTGGTATTGGTATTGGTATTGGTATTGGTATTGGTATTGGTATTGGTATTGGTATTGGTATTGGTATTGGTATTGGTATTGGTATTGGTATTGGTATTGGTATTGGTATTGGTATTGTATTGGTATTGGTATTGGTATTGGTATTGGTATTGGTATTGGTATTGGTATTGGTATTGGTATTGGTATTGGTATTGGTATTGGTATTGGTATTGGTATTGGTATTGGATTTTTGGTATTGGTATTGGTATTGGTATTGGTATTGGTATTGGTATTGGTATTGGTATTGGTATTGGTATTGGTATTGGTATTGGTATTGGTATTGGTATTGGTATTGGTATTGGTATTGGTATTGGTATTGGGTATTGGTATTGGTATTGGTATTGGTATTGGTATTGGTATTGGTATTGGTATTGGTATTGGTATTGGTATTGGTATTGGTATTGGTATTGGTATTGGTATTGGTATTGGTATTGGTATTGTGGTATTGGTATTGGTATTGGTATTTTGGTATTGGTAATTGGTAGTATTGGTATTGGTATTGGTATTGGTATTGGTATTGGTATTGTATTGGTATTGGTATTGGATTTTTGGCCGGATAGTATGGTGGCAAAAGAGTTCGATGCCAAGATCAAAAATAGGAAAAATGGGCCCGTGGGAATTAAACTTCCCTCACGTAGCCAGACCACTGCACCATCCGCCTCTTCATCTTCTTCCTCTTCTTTTAAAAACTAACAACGAATCTTACTTTTTCCTATCAAAATGCTAGAGGCTTGCGTAGCAAACTAACGAAATTGTATTGTGATAGCCTTTCCCTTTCATCCCATATTATAGTGTTCACAGAGACTTGGTTAAAGCCGGAGATACTTAACTCCGAAGTCTTCCCAGGTATGTACACTATATATAGGTATGACCGTCCCTCCAGACGGGGAGGTGGAGTCTTAATTGCGGTTAGATCTACCCTCGCGTCGGAGGAGTTACTTTTGGACGATTCCCGTAACTCTGAATTCTTATGCGTAAAGCTGTCATTTTCCGGCAGATCAGTTTATATTACGTGCTCGTATATTCCACCGTCTTTTGAATTCTCAGAATATCAGACTCATCCGTCCGCTATCCAATCCATCTTAAATAAACTGTCTGACCGGGACCAATTGGTAGTTCTAGGTAATTTTAACATACCTGGCACAACGTGGTCCCCAGAAGAAAATTCGAATATCCTTCTCCCTCCAGCACAACATGAATTTATTGACGGCCTGCTCGACTTATCGTTGTCGCAAGTAAATTATATTCGAAATTCTCTTGATCGATTATTGGATCTATGTTTTGTAACAAGTCCAGAAAGTGTGTTTCTGTCCAGGGTAGCACCTCTTACTTAACCTGAAGATTTATATCATCCTACTTTCGAGGTGGCAACCGACATAGGTACGGTATTAAAAGTAAATTCAGAGAAATCAGCAAAGCGAATTCACTGTTTTCGCAAGGCAAATTTTCGAAGGCTAAACAATTTCTAATAAAGAATTGACACACCTACGAAATGTCAAGTCCAGACATTATTCAAAATTTAAAAATACCGGTTCTCAGTCCGTCCTTTCTAAATATGTAAACAATCGGGATTTACAATCATTGTAAATCTAACTGTGAGTTGCATGACCCTTACAGAGTATTATGTTCTCACTATAATAGACTTTATCCTATTATCTGTAATCTTGACTCTCTGCCGCTCTTAAAGCAATCAATTTTAGCTTTTTTAGAACATAATTATATCCTACTAACACTAATATTTATTAGAGTTATGTTCTTATTTAGTTACATTATTTATTATTATTTATTACTTTATGTTCATTTTCTCGTCTCTGTTCTCTTTTCTATAACGCGTCTATCTTCTCGCGAATCGAGCCGTACGATACACTGCAACGCCCCTCTGTCAGTTGGGCGGGAGGTGTGGCCGTGGGACCCGAGTGAAAAAAAAAAAATTATCGGTAATGCTCAGTTTGGCGCCACGATCAAAACGAACGTATCCCCCACCGAGTGGCACTAGCGACGTGCCGAATGATGGCGCTTTTGCAAAGTCGAGCAAAAGGTGGTGCAAGAAAAACTATGGTTGGGCAATTATCTGTAATGTGCAGTTAAGTGTTGAGACAAATAAGCACATTTTACTATATAACTTTTTCCTTAGAGCACCCTAGCACCCTACACTGGACAAATCAAATTGTAATAAATTTATTATGTACCTTTTATTAATTCTTATAAACATTGTTATTAATTATTAATCACCAAAAATGAATAGAGAAATGAATATCTAAAAATTTAAATACTGAACTCTGCTTAGGAACATAGGGCACTAGAGCCATGCTCTTGAGGAAAGTGGTCACAGGTTGGGCAACCCGTTAACACAATTACACCCGTGTTTCGCTAGCAACAAAATTTCTCATGCTTTTCCTCCTCTTCCAAAACTATCTTCATCCGTAAATATTAATTTGCTTCCTCCGATTTGGATATATTCTATTGATGCAAGCACGCTCAATTCCCGATATTATTCATTAATGTCTGTAGCGAAAATGTATCTGTACAAGCAAGACCACCACTCCAACGCCAACGAGCTAGAGCCGGATTCTGTAGCGTTCATCCGCTGAAAATCGGCCAACACCTGAGGATCAACTCCAGACTGTTTGACGCTACGCACGAGTCAACTACGAGAATAAACGAGGCTTTCGCAAGAGTGAATGCCATCGATGGAGACATCTACGCAACGACTGCCATCCTAAACAAGGCTATGATCCTTGCCAACCTAGTCTCGGAAGTCACAAGAGTTGCCAGCTAACTAAGAAGGGAATCATCAATTCCAAACACTTAGACCATTGAAAGATCGAAAACATATGGGATGAGGTTAACAGTTTACCTTAATAGAATACGGTTAGAACCATCGAATTCTCCCGCCCCTCTATCATGACGAAAGGTAGAGGAGAAACCATATAGCCTTATGCAACTATTTTCCACAATCCACCAAGGAAAACAAGTAATTCTGCAACAACGCAAGTTGGCGATAAGCCCCACTAAGCGAGACTTACGCAATACTGGGCGGCTGTCTGAACATTGGCAACACATTTACATTGGTGTTGCTACAGCTGGAGGAAGACGGATGCATTCTTTTGTTGTCCAATATGATCACGAAGCCGTAACCACTACACCACTATTTCAAAGACCGAAAATGGGCCGAGACACAAAGCACATACCTAATTGTAAATTAAAATTAATTCTGTTTGTGAAACATCCTTAAAAAATATTGTCTTAGGTTCAACATACACAAAATTGTATATTTTTCGTCATTCCATTTCATAATTTTTATTGAGAAAGCTCGAAATCCGTTTTCAATTCTTTATCGGCGAAGTAACTAATTAGTGAATGACATTCCAATTGTCAGTCAGAATCATTGTTAGCTTTTTTCCTTCTCTTAGCCGTTTGCAATATTTTAGATTTTGACCAATCCTCCTAAAATGTATAAGATATTATTTAATTAGTACGCGTTGAGAGATGTTAACAACCAACCTCGCTAGAATTGTCATCGGATGAATATATTGTTTTAACCATTTCCGCATTTTTTTTACTTGTCCCATGATTATTGACATCTTTCTTACTCCCAGGTTGTTTACGTCCACGACCGCTTCCACCGCGTCGGCCAACTGTGGTATCTTCTTCCGCTGCCAGGGCGAACAAATCACAAAATTGTTTCTGCGGACAAAATGATCAAAAATTATCAAGTCAAAATAAAAAATTGGTTTACACGTACCTTAGTACTATCATTACTGTGAGAGTAAGCCGATTGAAGTGCTCTCTGCATCATATCATGAACGTAAAGGCCAGTTCCAGTGCCATGTCTGCAACTTCTTCTATAATGCTCCAGATGATTTAATACCTGTTTAAAATATGTTTATTATGTGTATAAATTAATATTACGAAACGCACTTGATCAGCAGAAGGAGTGCTAGTCGAGACAGAAATCCCCTTGGGGGGTCGTTTTCTTTTGTTGGGAGATGAACTAGGGTATTTTGATGTAAGCAGGGAAGCAATGATTTCAGACAGTTTTTCTTCATAGCGTTGACACCAGAATCTGTTGGATTATTAAATTTGATTAGTTTTTTTTATTGTTAAAACTTTACTTTCCTTCATGTATTAAAAATGTTTCTTAATTTATTTTTTCAAAATATTTTAAAACAATTCTACCATGTGCGTATCGTGCTACTATTATTTACCTTAAGGCTGAGGTTACGAATGGATCCCCTTTCGACTTTGATTCTCTGCTAAGCATTAATCGAATTATTTCATTTGTGGGTTCTTCATTTTTAAGCAATAATAAAAAATGGCTTAACGCTTCGGGATGACTTCCGGCTTCCAATTCTGGCAATATGTCCTAAACAATGAAACAGTGAAATAGTAAAGAGCCGTAAACAAAATTTATGTATCATACCTGTATACACCTTAAGGGTACGTCGTGAGCTTGAACAATTTGCCAAAGGCAAAACTGTTCGTATGTCTCAAACTCAAGACTTTGCCTTATGCAATCAATGAGTCCATCTTGTTTAAATATTGTAAGTTTTCCTTGTGCGACTGAGTATAATATGTCACGCACATTTTTTGCATCTATGCAACGTAGTGTTATTCGCAAAATATCCGTGTTATTTGTCGCTATTGACTTAAACTCTCTATATATATCAGGAAGGAGCCATAAAAAAATATTTGTGTTTTCCTTTTCTAGCAGATCAAGATCCCGTAACAGACAGTTGCCGATTTTCTCATCTGCCGCATCGCAAATTTGTCGATAAATAGTTGTTTTAAACTGATATGATTGTTGGGAGTTTTTGCGGGTTTGAAGCTTGCAATAAATTTTCATAAAGTACAGAAGCAAATAGCCAATTTCCGGTATTCCTTCACAGATCTCTGACAGCAAGGTTTGAAATGGTTTTTTGCTTTTTTCGTCGTTTTCATATAAAAATCGAAACAAACCGTACAATGGATAACTTATACTTTTTGCCAAATGTTTTTCTTCGGTTTTGCTTTCGGAAAATATATTTTGTTGAGGCAAAGTCTCCCGTAAAATTAGAACAGTATTTGATATCACATAGTTTAGCTGAAACTCTTCAAAGGCAGACGCTGGTAATGGCCGGAAATCTTTCAAAAACGCCTCCCAAGTGTATGAGTTACGCTTCGTAACAAATGCATCAAATGATTCGGCTATTGCTTCTGCTAGTTCTACCTTTGGCTTTTCTTTAAGTCTTACCTGTAATAAATTGAATAGAAAATAATATAATCGAGTATTTTTTTTTTTGAATATCGGAAAATATTGGGAAAAAATATAATAAAATGAAAAAAAGTTTTTGTGGGTAGAGTGGGCGTGGGAAAATTTGGAAACATTTCATGATCCCGATTGAGAATATATATACTTTATATGGTCGGAAATGCTTCCTTCTACCTGTTACATACTTTTCAACTAATATAAATAGAAACAAATTTTTGAAAGCTGTGGGCTTTTCACGGTTCGTGAGCGTTTGAGTTAGTTGTAGCAAATACAGTTTTGACAAATGAAAAACAAATAACCTTAAAATGATCTATAATTTTCATAAGTGTGGGCGGCATATAGCTTTTGGCGGCAAATACATTTTTGCCAAAAGGCCTCCGCAATCTCTATATTATTCATGCTTAATCCTTTCTTTATATCTTTTATAGTCCCCGATCTCGTTGTTCATACGGACGGAAGTGACCAGATCGATCCGGTGATCCTGATCAAGAATATATATATAGTTTATAGAGCCGAAAGCGTTTTCTTCACCCCGTTTTTAACTAATCTAGTATATGCTGTTGAATAATTATTTTTAAAACTGAAATTTGAAGACTTAAAACCTCTGATAAAGGTAGGTCATCATCGTCATCCGTATTGTCCTCAATGTTGTGAACTCTTCTCAAGTTTTCAGCAGTTTCGCCGCTAAAAACACTTTCAATTTCTTGATCCGTTGGCACGAGTGATATCTTTTTGTCTTCATCGACTGTCCCACTAATATTTATGAGCCCAGTTTCATGAAGGTCCACGTTTTCTGTTAATAAAGATTTATTCACATTATTTTTCGATATTAAAAATATAAAAGGGTAATACCAACCACAATGTAAAATTCTTTGATCGCTCTCTATTTTTAAAATATGACCCTGAACTGGATGCAGGGAAGGGTAAAGTAGCTGACCGAGATTGGCAGGCGGTGATAAAAATTCTCTAAAATTGTCCCTTATTAAATTACGCAGTTCTCTGTCAAGTTTGGGTGACTCAAAGAGTGGTTGCAGATTTGGTATCACCTGATTTAAAGATATTTTTTGTTAATTTAAAACCTGATTTCATGGACATTATATTACCTGCTTTTCGAGAATTAATTTCAATGAATTGTAAACACCAATCCGAATTTTATCTTCATGTTTTACGAAAAAGTTTTTTGTAATACGGCATAAGAAATCCAACAGCGTGCTACTAACAAATGGATGATTTCTTATAGAGTGGTACATAACTAAAATTCCAGGCTCTATGTTCATTATATTATCCTTTGCAGGATCAAAAAATAACCAATCATAAAACAATGACAACTTTGCATTAGCAGAAGCAATGGGATTGGTGCAGGACGAGATGAGCCAACCTATAATTGCCCATCGCGGTATAATATCAGAGCACAACATATCGTTAGTGGGATGGATAACATTTATGATAAATCGAATTAGATCAGATCGTAAGCTATGAGACTCAGGTGTAGCAAAGTATTTGTCCTGAAACCAATCTTGGTATCTCTTTTGATTTCCAAACTTAACAGAGGATGCTAAGAAGCTTATTTTTCGTTCCATCTCAGGCAGCAGACGGCATTGCAGAAACCTTCGACTTGTCCGTATATGCAGTAGTTGCCAAATTCCATTAAAAGTTTGATGCAACATTTTAGGATTGAAAAGAATATCCCGCCACAGTTGTTCAAACTCAGGAATTCGAGCTACGTTTTGTAGGAGGCTGTAAATAAAACAATGTGTATTTAAAACAGAATAACAAATCTATTATTACTGATTTGATATCGCAGTTACTCTACGAGTAACTGGTAACAGTAAATATTTTAAAATATATATTAAAATTTTTGTTTTAATACCAACTATTAAACATTTGCACTTTTCAACGGTTAATAGGTTAATTATTTAAAAGTCAAACGGTCATTTCGTTTAAAACGTATGCAATATTAAAATCCGTGTAGTTAACCAAACAAATCATTTACTGATCAGGATATTGTTATTGCTAAAAGTGTTATGCAAATGTCTAAGCAATAAACTTGAAAATATGTAAATAAATTTTTTAAGGAAATCTTTTGGTAGAGTTATTGGATAAGAATAAGAACTATCCATCCGTTAGAAAGACTAATCATGAAGACCGTTATGCTGGCTAACACAACCAAGTTTAAATGCATTCATGCATAATTACGAATAACCTCGTTTTACCTCCCAAAAATGATCAATAGAAGAACACGATATGAATATCTTCTTTTAAAGTTTGGGACAAAGTTAATTAAGGATTGCTAATTATACAAATGCTTATGAAAAACAACGCTACAGATTTCTCAACTGATAAGCCTACATATTTGCAAAGTGATTGTCAAAAACATCAGACTTTAACGGTTTCGTAACCCAAAAATCACACATCATTCTCGAATAATAGCGACTCTTAGTGTATACTTGTATAGATATATAAAGCGCAACAGAAATATCGTCTTAAATCTTTTAAAAATTCACTAAGACCAAGTATGTTATCAATACTGAAGCCTTTTTAGACATCAGCTTTCAAAAACCTCCAACTCCAAACATTCAGCTACTCAGCGTAATGCTCCTAATGCAAAAATTCATAAAGATTCTAATCGTATAAATAACATATCTACTAAGTATGAAATACATTGACAGAATATATAACCCAGAAAAAAATTAGGCCCAAGTCTAGTTAGACTGAAAAGATGTTATTTATTAATGGCAGATCTCATTGAAAGTCTGCCGTTTCCATTAGTATAAATGGCAAAATTGTCTAATTTTCAAATAAAAGAATTTTTTTTTGTTGGCAGCATAAAATTATCGCACCCACACTTTTGAGTTTTTTTAAATTAAACATTTTTTGCCGGGGTGTACACGCAGAAACATAGCCACAACAAATTTTTTAAAGTTTCGGGCTAATTAGCAATAAAATAGCTATTAATAGCTAAATTTTCTCAGCCCATAACTTTTTTGTCGTGGTGTACACGCAGAAGCAGAGCCACAACAAATTTTTTAAAGTTTCGGGCTAATTAGCGAGAAAACAGCTATTAATAGCTAAATTTCAATTTTCTCAGCCCATAAATGAGAAAATGAGAAACTTGTGCTGTGATTAAAGGCATTTGCAAATGTAATCTTTGTAACCCTATTTTGTAATACGGAACTTGTCCACAAGTTCCATTTGTATACAATCGCCTTGAATGTCAAAATTTCATATGTTACATATGTGCTTTTACCATATATAGAAGTATTGTTGTTTGATAAGGAAGCTTTAAAAGACTTCAAATCACACTTATATTTTTATAAGAAGCCATAAATAAAAGATTATTATAACGTAACGGCCTAAAGTATGTAGATACACTGCGCATCATCAGATTAGCGGTTCCTGCATGGATCCGTTTCTTCTTATGTTCTGTATTATGCCATTGCACGAAAATTCATCAATGTTGTTGATTTTTGTTCACTGATATTCCCTCTCTCTTTGAGGATAAAAAGAGGTCCTGAGAAAAACCGTTATCTTTTTAATTCTGCTTTACTGCGCAAAATTGAACGCGTATCATCATTAGATTAGCGCCCCCGATTAAGTTTTGATCATCTTCCATAATTTGAAAGGTAAGACAACATTTTGTATGCTGCTAAACTTTAATTTAGCGAAAAAAATGGGAAGAGGAACGCTGTTATCTTCGCAGAAAAACTCCAAAATCATAGCTGTCTATGAACGCGGGCTGTCTTTTCATAAAATTGCCGGAAAAACGCCAAACGAATTACCTGGTCTAAGGAGTGGCATTATGTCGTATTTTCGGACGAGAAGAAATTTAATCTGAAGGGACCAGATGGATATAGTCATTACTATCATGATTTTCGTAAGGAGGAGCACATTTTGGACCGATTATACAGTCGGGTTGGAGGTCTCATGATATGGGGAGTTATATCCAAATATGGACCCTGTGATTTGCAGTTTTTGGCACCAAACATGAACGCGAGAGATTATAATTCTCTATTAAAAACTGAATTTCCCTATTTGAAAAAACCACCATAATTTGGCACCAAACATGAACGCGAAAGATTATAATTCTGTATTAAAAACTGAATTTCCCTACTTTAAAAAACCACCACAATTTAAATGGTTAAGTGTTAAACATCTCATTTTTTTCGAAATCGAAAAAAATTATCGTAGGGGGCGCTATCCTGATGACCAATTTTGATTTACCCATTTATGGATTGTTTTCCTTTTTTATTTAAATTAAAATCTGAAAATAACAAACTGCATCCCATGTAAATTTTTCATTAATAGAATCGATCAACTTTTGAGGGAATAATTTTTTACAAAGCTCTCGCTTAAACAGTTTTCTAAATATGTAACTCACATCAAAGATTTTTGCTCAAGGGGCGCTAACCTGGTGACGCGCAGTGTATATATAAGGAACATATAGAAAAATGATTAAAAAATTAGTCCAACATTTAAATCTGAAAATTAATTGTTTACCAATATTAAAATCAAATGCAAGGCTGTAGTTTGTTAATTTTGAACAAATAAATAGAAATGTATGTATAACATATAATTTTTTTAATTTCCGGAACGTTTAACTACTGCTTTGCACTAAGCTAGCGCCAAGAGTACACACTGAATTAATTTAATATTGCATTTACCGTACAAAATCCCTTCCAAGAGGTATAATATCATGGAACCTTTCTCGGATCAATGATATCGTAAACTTCACTTCTTTCTGCCGAAGCGACAATAGAGCAGGGTTTGCGTGATCTTCTATTAGGCGTACGAAGCTGTAAACTGTAGACTGAACGAGAAATGGGTTGCTTTCCAACCACGTTCTAAACTCGATGAATATGTCCAAAAGGCTCTCGATAAGAAAAAGGTTTCTGGAGGAAACATCTCCTCCGCCAGCCTGCCGCAAACAGTTCCATATAACATTTTCAACACTTAGAACCTGGTGCTTTACGAATTCCCGTAACAACCAAATTAATTGCCTTCGCGCTACCTCCGTGAGCTTAGTATATTTCTCAGCAACCAGAAATGTGAGATTTGTGACAATGCCATTCATTCCGTCTCTAGATACGAGCGTAACGTCCCGATATGTTTTGGAAGCCATAGAAGGGTCGGTAAGCATTATGTAGAGAAAGCCGATTGATATATCTTCATGCTGTTTTTCTTTACACACTGCTTGTGACAACATATCATGCATCTCTTTGTCATTAAGACCAGAAATTTGCATCTGCAGAGTGAGAAACGAACGCTCGAATTTCTAAAACAAAATAAGTCTTAATGTGTTCGAGAATTACTGAAAGACTGTTTAGCCGTATTACCTCCTCAATATCATCTTTGCAATCAACAGCCGTGCAAACGAACAACTTTGAGACGTGAGCATTATTTTTTGATTGCTGCTGTTCCATCTAAAGACGTAATTTCGTCAAGTTTCCACGGTTAATGTGCTCGCACAATGTACGACTTTAATAAGCGAATTATATTAACAAACATTAGTTACCATACGTAAGAATACTTTCAACGTTTGAAATACCTAAAAAATAACTTCAATTTATAGCCGACAATAAATTGTAACCGTTATATCCTTTTCTCACGGAGCACATATGAAACAAATTAATTGCCCTGGAGCACAACCATTATAAACGTTTCTCGGTGCAAGAAGAAAACATTTTAAATAACGATTTCTATTTTATACAAATTATTGTAAATTAAGCTAGAAGAATATTTGCAATTAGGAAGATATATCATAAAAACGTTATTGCGACCCGTTCACACAAGCTTCCGCTAATAAAAATGAGTATAGTTTGAGCAATGACACTAGAATAACAAGATGCGTAACACCAAACGATTTTTTGGCACGCGATTTTTTGGACGTGGCTCTAGAGGTGGCTCCAGGCACTCTCGAGTTTTTGTTCGAGAGAGAAAGAGCGGAGAGCGCTACAGCGAACAGCTCTTTTCTACGCATACAGTGATAACAGACAACTATATGTGTGCAAACGTATGCTCATGCATTGTAAATTTGACAAATTATGCCCTTCACCTTAGAAGTTCGTTGACTTTAAATCCATATTATTTTTTATCAATTGGCACCAGGCGAAAAATTCTTGTTTTGCATTGCCTTAACGTTATTATTATTTAAATAAAGCTTAGAAATAGTAAAAGCCGAGTCTATGTACATCACAAAATAAATTTCGAAAATGACTTTATATTAGAATACTTGTCATTAGGGTATTCGCTTGCGACGTGAGAAAAATTAATAAGGCAGTGCAGTGATTGTTGAGTGCTTGTGTCCGCACTTCGTGCCTCGGACTTCGGGAAAGTAAAGGCACCGTCTGATTTATTTTTTAATATTTGCAAAATACACATTAAAGTTTTCGAAAATATTTTTAAAAATAATAAAAACAAATGTGTATAAAAAAATTTATTGTTGAGCAATGCATTAAGTGCACAAATGAAAGTAGTGCCTTCTCATTATAGTTTTATGAAAATAATGAATGTTATGCACATAGAACAGATCTGTTAAACAAACTTAAAAAGTTTTGCTGATAGACAAAAAAGCAAGCTAAGCTCAGCATTCTATCTCATAAAAAAAAATGAGCGATATTTAAATAATTGGCGACTGAAAAAAAAAACAATAGCTAGAAAAATAACTTAATTGGGGAACATGAAAATGTTTTAATGTTAAACATTAAAATATTTCAAGTCGCCTCGAAGGCCTAATAAATATTGGACCCCATTACAATTGTAATTGCCTTCCCGTGGGATTCCCTGCGTACCGATTATTACATATATTACATATAATTAATTATTAACATAAATATAAATATGTAAACGGTAGCCAATTCGAGCGGCGAAATTGGCCACAACTCAAAATATGTAAATTCGTTTCTTCGATCAGAATTGATTTTGGCCCGAAAATCGTCTTCTAGCACAGCACGCACACATATACGCGTTTTCGTCTCTTGTTTTTCCTCACACAGGCAAGCAATTTATATTTTTAGATTTCTTACGCTCTCAGCGTAAGCGAGCGGAAAAAGAGCAAATTTAGCCTTCACCAAAAAAGTGGCTGCATAGTGCCAAACCAATGTATGGCCGTTACGCATCTTGTTATTTTAGTGTCTTTGACTAGAGATTGACAAGACAAGCAATAAAACGAAGAACAATGTAAATATAATAAAATGCCTATCTAGTCTTAAATTTAATTGCAACACGCATACACTACTTAATGTCGCTAAGGCAACAGTTATAGCCATACTAGAGTATGGTTTGTTTCTGTATGCCCATGCTAACAAAAGCATTATAAACAAAATAAAAACACCATTTAACTCCGCAATCCGTCTAGCTCTCAAAGCCTATCGCTCTACCCCAATAAATAACTTACTTTACGAATCAAATACTCCCTCTTTAAAAATGAAACGAGACCTTCAAATAGCCAAACTATCTCAAAACCTAATCTTCTCCAAAAACACACCAATACGTAAGTTCGTTAAGCATAAAAAAACTAAAAAGAAAAAAACACCAATAATAGACGAACAATCAAGCTTAGCCTAGAACTTAATCTACCCTACAAACCAGTAAAACTCCATAAATATAGACCATCATGGACCCTCCCCAATCTAATAGACACATCAGAATCCATAAGAAAGAACAAACATCTCCAGATCAATACAGAAAATTATACGAACACACAAAGAATAACCTCAAAACACATAATTTCATATTCACTGACGGTTCAAAAATTAATTACACAATATCATTCGCCATTACAACGGAGACAGACGTCTTGAAATACGGCATACTGCCCCCATATTCATCCGTCCTCACCTCCGAAACAATCGTCATCCTAAAAGCAACAGAACTTATTAAAAACCGAATAGGCAAATTTATTATCTATTCCGACTCCCTATCAACAATAGATTCAATCCAAAACACAAATAATAACAACTTTTACACCAGCAGAATACGATCGCTAATAACGCAACATGCTCCTCAAAAAACCAATCAAAAAACAAAAACTCATACTTTTCCTCAAAAAAAAAAAAACAAATTATACCTCAAAATCTAAAATCAAAACAGGCAAATGTACATAGCAAGCCAGCAATTAGTTAGCAAATTATATATTAACTAAATTAAGATATAATAGCATAGTAAATCAATATAGCTGTAGGCCCCGTACCCAATGCTATACTATTTAAGTTAGCCTAGTTTTGTAACATTCTCTCTATCATAATAAATAAATAAATATTAACATTTTGCAGGAGTGTGGGCGTGGCGTTTGTGGGCGGTAGAGCGGGCGTGGATATCAACACATTTTTCCAAAATTGTGGGCGTGGCAGTTTTTGGCGTTGGAGTGGAGTGGTCAAAAGATTTTTTGTCAAATCGATAGAAATTTATAAAACTAATAAAAAATATGAAAAAATATCACAACATTTTGCAACAATAACAAGATACGTAACGCCATACAATTTTTTGGCACGCGATTTTTTGGCCGAGGCTCTAGAGGTGGCTCCAGGCTCTCTCGAGTTTTTGTTCGAGAGAGAAAGAGCGGAGAGCGCTACAGCGAACAGCTCTTTTCTACGCATACAGTGATAACAGACAACTGTCCTAAGAATAAAAACGACAGTTTAATTAAGTTATGCAGCAACTGTGGCGAAAAACACACAGACAACTGGCGAGGATGCATTGTTTACAAGGAACTCAAGAGTCGACTAAAGAAACGAGTGGATTCAGCACGAGATCGTATCACACCAACAACTCACAAAGTAATGGAACCGACTACGACCGACAATGCCAAAATCTTCCTTTGCAAGTGTACTAAAATCAGGGATCCAAGTACCGACAGCAGTCACCTCCAGCATCCAGCATAAAATTCACCAAACACAAATAGACTAATAAACACACAGAACATGCAACAGCAGCCTATTGGCCTTGAAGAGATTATGCTCTCGATGCAGCAAAGCATGAAAGACTTCATGACCTTCATGCAAGAAACTATGCAAAAGCTTATGAAGAACCAAAACATCCTTATTCAAATGCTCTTTTCTTCTAAAACAGGATAATGACTCCCTTAATAATAGCTACCCGGAACGCTAATGGCGTTTCGCGGCACAAGCTAGAACTTGCTCAGTTCTTAGCCGCAGAAACATTGAGGTTATGTTACTCTCAGAGACTCACCTTACCGAAAAGTACAACTTCCAAATACCAGGATATAAATTTTACTTTACGAATCACCCGGATGGCAAGGCCCATGTAGGCACTGGCATACTAATACAATTGCGAATTAAGCACCACTTTTTTGGTAATTTATGTACCTACAATGTACCTCTATAAACCTCCAATGCCATAACGGTGCTCTCACTCTGGCTGCTGTCTATTGCCCACCTCGCTTCACAATCTCTGAGGAAAAATTCACAACACTTTTTGACTCGTTTGGTGAAAGGTTTGTTGCAGCTGGCGATTGGAATGCCAAGCACATGTACTGGGGATCTCGGATAGCGAACCTCAAAGGAAAACAGCTGTACAACGCAATCATCAAACCGCAACTCGTTTGCTGTTAACATAGATTTAACAGAGTTGGCTAAGTAGTTTTGAAAACTTTAAAGAGAGGGTATGTTAAGTAGTTTGGAGCTTGATGCAAAGAATATACAGTTGATTTTATTTCGTATTGAGAATTTTGTACTGATAAATTTTATATTATTTAGAATGGATCGGGTTGAAATTCTTGCGCTGCGCGTTGATGACCTACGAAATAAGCTGTCTGAGTTACATTTGCAGACAAGTGGTACTAAAAGCATGCTGCAGTAGCGGCTCCTTGCTCACTACAGATTAAACAATGAAGAACAAAACATTTCGGACGCTGAGTCAGTAGCAACTGCACCAATGATGACAAATGAAAATAATAAGTCATGGTTTACTCTAAAAGATGTCGAAGGTAGTATTTCTGAATTCTCAGGTACTATAGATAGTGTTGATGTTGACCAGTTGATAAATGAGGTAGAATAATGTGGGAGTACAGTTCAGTGGATCCAATTACAAATGTTTGTCTATGCGAAGCAGCTTTTGTGCTGCTAGATCGTTTGTCAAAAGTCAACAAAACTTTCGAAGTTGGGAAATATTGAAAACTGTATTGCTAGATGAGTTCGAAGTTAAAGTGTCATCAGCAGAAATACATCGAAGATTAAATAGTCGGCAAAAGAAAAAAGATGAGAGTTGACATGAATTCTTGTACGCACTGATGGAAATAGCTAAGCCAGCAAAGCTTGAAGATGAGAGTATTATAGATTATTTCATTAGTGGCATTCAGGATTCCCCTGCAAACAAAGTAGTGCTGTATCAAGCAAAAACATTAAAAGAGCTAAAACTTAGTTTGGTTGTTTACAAAAAAGTTTGTAGTTCAAGCAAGTCATTAAACAAGCCTGGATCATTCGTTGATAAACAGAGTTCTGAGTCCAAGAAGATTAACAGTGACAACAAGACACGTAAATGTTTTCAGTGCGGTGATGATACCCATTTGCTAAAAGATTGTAGGAAGAAAGATTTTGTTTGTTTTAAGTGTAACCAACCAGGACATCGCGCATCAGAGTGTAAAATAGATGGAAAAGTTAAGCAGGATCAAAATACAAATGTTGTACAAGATAGGAAGGAAGAGTTAAAGCCATTAAGCATTTTCACTCCTTCAGGCTTAGAGTTGAAAACTGTGCAGTATAAGTCAATGATGTTTCAAGGATTAGTTGATACAGGTGCTGACCTTTGTCTTATACGCAAAAGTGTTTATACTAAGTTGGGCAGAAATAAGTTGACAGGCTTAGCGAAGTGTTTGACTGGCATAGGTGATAGCCAGGTGCTTACATTCGGTAGCTTTATAATTTCGGTTGAGGTAGATGGTATAGACATGCAAGTTGAATTTCACGTAGTTCCTGATGAGGATATGGGTTTTGATTCGATTTTAAGAAGAACAATCTTAAACAGCGTGGATATGAAAGTAACCAAAGGTGGCACAGAGTTTATAAGTCGAGTTGTAAACCAAAAAAAAAGGTTGATAGTCAGAGAATCCAGCCATTGGACAAAGGATCATGTGCTGAGTTGTTTGTTGAATTCAAAATATGTGCATGTTGGGGGTGGAGCAGGCTGACATATTGGATGAGGTTGATTTATCACATTTGAGTAGTGTGCAAAAAGAAAAAGCTTTAAGTCTAATCGGAGATTATAAGCCAATTCGAAATTGTTCGACACCAGTGAAGATGAAAAAACTGTTAACCGATGATTTACCAGTATTCCAACAACCAAGACGTTTGGCAGAGTGTGAACAAAAGATTGTGGATGATCAAGTTCAGGAATGGTTGCGAGACAAGATTATAAAGCCGAGTGTGTCAGAATACGCATCACCAGTGGTGCTTGTTTCGAAAAAGAATGGGAAAAAACGATTGTATTGTGACTATCGGAAATTAAATGAAAAGATAATGCTTGATCACTTTCCAATGCCTCAGGTTGACTTTGTTATCGAAAAGCTTCAGAGTGCTTTGGTGTATACGACTTTGGATTTAACTAACGGTTTCTTTCATGTGCCCGTTGAGTTGGAATCCCAGAAATATACCTCCTTTGTAACACAAAAGGGACAGTACGAATTTCTGTATGTGCCCTTTGGTATTACAAACTCACCTGCAGTTTTTACTCGATTCATAATGGCAGACTTAAGGGAACTAATCAACAGTGGAGATGTAGTAGTATACATGGACGATGTGATTGTGCCCAGTAAAAATGTGTGTGAAGGATTGGTAAAGCTGGAGAAGGTGTTGAGTGTTGCCAGTGAAAATGGATTAAAAATAAATTGGTCGAAATGTCAGGTGTTGCAAAAGAAAGTTAACTTTTTGGGGTATATAGTTGAGGGTGGTACTATTAAGCCTTCTGGAGAGAAGACAAGTGCTATCGTTAATTTTCCGTTGCCAAATGATAAAAAAGGTGTTCAAAGATTCTTAGGATTGACGTCGTATTTTCGTAGATTTGTCAAAGATTTTGCAGTGACTGCTAAGCGTTTGTCGGACCTTTTAAGGCAAAATACTAAGTTTAAGTTTAGCTCTTTTAATGTTTTGATGTGCTGCAGAAGGTAGCGTTTGAACAGTTGAAAGTAGCCTTAACTTCTAATCCCGTATTGAAATTGTACAATCCCAAATTAGAAACGGAAATCCATACAGACGCTTCAAAATATGGTTTCGGTGGTGTATTATTACAAAAAGACCCAGAAGATTGTTTGTTTCATCCGGTTCAATACATGAGTCGAAAGACTAACCAATGCGAAGAAAAGTATCATTCTTATGAGCTTGAGGTTCTTGCAGTTATCGGTGCATTAATGAAGTGGCGTGTGTATGTGTTAGGTTTGAAATTTAAGATTGTGGCTGACTGCAACGCGTTCACTATGACGATGAAGAAGAAGGACGTTCCTTTGAGGGTAGCTAGGTGGGCATTATACCTTCAAGACTTTGATTATCAAATAGAACATCGCTCAGGGACGAGAATGAGACATGTTGATGCGTTGAGTAGAGTATCGTGTTTTATGCTGAGCGATACTGTTGTACATCGCTTGAAACAAGCACAATTACTAGATGAATGGACGAAAGTAGTGAGAAGCCTTGTAGAAAACAAAGGGAAAAAGGGAAAAATCAAATACTTTTTAAAGATCCTAATCGCAAGCTTATTGTTGTACCGTCGCAGATGGAAAATGAAATAATTACGATTGCTCATAAGCAAGGACATTTTGCTGCGAAGAAAACGCAAGAAATCTTACTTCATACCAAAACTTAAAGAAAAGGTTGTTCGTGTTGTGGACAGTTGTGTGGAGTGTACTGTATTTAATTCGAAAGCTGGGAAGAAAGAAGGTTTCTTGACCCCAATTGAAAAGGGAGATAGACCGTTGATGACGTATCACATTGACCATGTTGGGCCAATGGAGATGACGAGCAATCGCTACAACCACACGCTATAGTTGACGGTTTTTCTAAATTTGTATGGTTGTATCCCACCCGTATCACAGGAGCAGAAGAAGTTGTAAGTTGTCTAGAGCGTCAGGCTACTAATTTTGGAAATCCTTAACGGATTATCTCTGATAGGGGAATTGCGTTCACTGCAGTTAAGTTGTGTTGTGAGGAGCAGAAAATTCAGCATCTAGTGATTACAACAGGTGTACCACGTGGAAATGGTCAGGTTGAGAGAATGCATAAGACAGTAGTGTCGATGTTTTCGAAGTTAAGTCATGAAAGTGCAGGAGACTGGTATAAGCATGTCAGTAAAGTGCAGCAAATAATCAATAGTACACCGTCTAGAAGCACTTTAGTGTCGCCTTTTAAAATCTTGACTGGCACTGAAATGCGTCTTCCGAATGATCTAGAGCTTAATTTGTTAATAAAGGAATCCTTAGTGATGGATTTGGATGAGGAGAGATAGCTGGTGCGCGCAAGAGCTTCCGAAAACATAAAACAGTTGCAGACAGAAAATAAAAGGGTTTTCGATTTAAAGCGCAAAGGTGAAAAAATTTATAAAATAGATGTAAGATGTAAGTAAGGAACTGGGTTAAAGTTGAAAGGAAAATTTCTAGGACCTTACAAAGTTTTTAAGATAAACAAGCACGGAAGGTATGACGTAGAAAAACTTGGAGACGGCTATGGACCTTTTAAGACATCGACAGTCGCAGAATATATGAAGCCGTGGGGAAATTCATTCGGGTCGAATGATGTATCAGGAGGGCCAATTGTGGGAAATGAACCAGATCAGCGAACTAAAATGAACGATGAAACAGAGAGCAAGAGAGTAACGCGCAGTGGGAACGCTTATGAACGGAAAAAACAAAAGGAGGACTTCGAATAGAATGGTGAACGAGAGCAGTCGCAAATTTTTCAATCGCGCTATATACTTATGCAACTAGAGCCAAACAATTGTCATCAAACAATTAAATAATAATAAGCAAGAACTATTGTCATCAAACAATATAAAGTGTACTATAAACAATTGTCATTAAACAATAAAGTAACACAGTATAAAGGAAACTTGCTACATGCATGCAGTATATAACAAGACAAGTAGAGATACTGAACTGCTTGTGCTTGAAAAATTACGTCTTTGAAGGGACTTCTCGCAGAATTACCAAAGCGCTTAAGAAAGAAGAAGCGGGCGCACAACTAAGGTATATCGAGAATCTCACACAGGTACAAAGAACTCGTTGTGGAAGGACCACAGGAACCTACAGGCAATAACAGAAACGGTTGTACCTCTCCGTAACTCTACCGGAAACTGGTCTCGCAGTGACGCGGACAGAGCAAGAGTCTTCGCTGATCATCTTAAAAAAGTATTTCAATCAATTTGAAAAAGTGCTGCTGCTACGCATCAGCAAAACACACAACACACTCCCATTGCACCAATTTGGTTTTCGGGCAAAACATGCAGCCATTGAACAGGTTAACCGCATCACAACAGAAATTCGCACAGCCTTTGAACACCGTGAATATTGCACAGCTCTCTTCTTAGACGTTGCACAAGCATTCGATAAAGTATAGCTGGATGGACTTATGCTTAAAATAATCAAACTGCTGCCTCAAAACATACATAAGCTTCTGAAGTCTTACCTATATAAACGAGTGTTCGCGGTCAGATGCAGTTCAAGCACTTCAAGCTATTGTACTATAAAAGCCGGAGTGCCTCAAGGAAGTGTGGGCCCAGAGCCCAATTCTATACACCCTATACACGGCGAACATCCTAACAAACTACCAGCTAACGATATCCACATTCGCTGATGACACTGCAATACTAAGTCGATCTAGATGCCCAGTAAAAGCTACGATGTAATTATCTAACCATCTAACTTGTGTAGAACATTGGTTTGCAGTTTGGCGCATACGAGTAAATGAAGAAAAGTGCAAACAGGTAACATTTACCACAAACAAACAATGCTGCCCGCCCTTGGAAATGAACCACACGCGCATCCCACAAGCCGATAACGTAACATACTTGGGTATTCATCTGGACAAGCGGCTCATCTGGTGGAAACACATAGAGGCCAAGACGAGGCACCTCAGACTAAAAGCAAGGGATGTACACTGGCTTTTAAACGTTCGTTCTCCCCTAAACTTGGAGTACAAAGTCCACTTATATATCTCCGTTTTAAGCCCCATATGGACCTATGGCTCCGAGCTATGGGGCAACGCATCGAGAAGCAACATCGACATAGTACAGCGAGCACAGTCTAGGATTCTGAGAATCATGGTATCTTCGGACCGAGAATATACACAGAGACTTTCAAATAAAACTTGTCATTGAGACAATAGCAGAGAAGAAAGTAAAATACAATGAAAAACTAGCCTCACATCCAAATCCTCTTGCTAGAAAACTTATTCGAGTATGCAGCCAAAGCCGACTGCACCGGAACGACCAACCAGCCTAGCGTTAAATTTGTTAGGCCACACAGCACGAATCATTTCATAAAATGATATTTAGTTAGTTTAGAATAAGATTTGAAAACTTATTGTTAGTCTCTACAAGGGAGGATTCAATAAATAAGCAAAACATGCAAAAAAAAAAGAATATATATACTTTATATGGTCGGAAATAATTCCTGTTACTGCATGTTACATACTTTTTAACCAATCTAGTAAACCCTTTTCCTCTACGAGTAACGGGTATAACTACTGCTCCAGCATCGGAGCATTTTTTATTGGCATCAGGTTCGTACCTCCGCCACACGCACTCTACCGCCCTCGTCGGTTGTTGTTGCCACCACACGGCCTCCAGATCGCGGCCTCCGACGCTCTATTTATTTCGATGCTGCAGGCCGGCGGTGTAGTCATCAGACCAACTTGCCCAAAACTACTGCCTAAGATCAGACAGCATTCACCACCGCTTCAAATACTCGCAGCTGGCCTTGCTGAAGATACCTCCAGTGTTGGATCTTTGCGGCAGCGTTGAACTTGAAGTTGACCATTGCTTGGTCTCCAAGCGGAATCTGTGTTCACTTTAAGTTTGGTTGTTTATGTTATCGGGTGCTAAGTGTTGGCAAAGGAAATGACAAAAACAAAGACAAAGGAAACGCCGTTGAGATTGAAATTTGAAATTTGTTTATAAACTGGGGTAGAATGCTATGTATACGGGTTGGATAACTGGCATGCTTCTCGCGCATTGATTTACCATATCTGTTGTCTCGAAAGTGATACCATCACATTGACACCGGCATGGTAATAAGTTCAATGGAGGTTGCGCAGAAATGGTGAGACAAACTTTGATTTCGAGGACAATTTGGCATCATACAGAATTGATGCATTTAATAATCTCCCCCCATCACGGATTATGTTAAACATCCCTCCTTCGCTGGTGTGTATGAAAGGATTTAAACGTTGTAGACATGGTTACTATATGCAACGTGATAAGAATGCGCTTGATTATTATGATCGAATGATACTGAAGTTGCCTGTGCTTGCGCTTGAGGAACTGATGAGGCTTAGAGGAAGCCTCATAAAACACTGCCTCACAGATACGGGGAGGAGCAACAACCAACTTCTCAGGACCGTTGAATCTGCGATCTGCTTGTGTGCATGAGAAGGTCGATCAGATCATAACGGTAGCGTGTTATTTATTTCCTTTTCACTACCCAATGACTGTAATACAGAGCCGATATTTCATCGATAAGGGACCTCAAACCTTATGCAAAAATCTAGACCAAGAGTTGGTTTCAGGTGACGACGATGAGGAGGAGTCTTCTAGCGATGGTGCAGACCCCCAAACTGAAGCCCATTTTTGCAGTGACTTCCAGAGTCTGGCTATAGCTGAAGGAGGGTTGTCTCTGCAACACATACGCGCTGAGATTTAGGCTGGTAAGGAGGAACTCCAGAACACTTTTGCGCAGGTAAAAACTGCTTCACAAAGAGTGACCAATGACGTCATTAATATGAAAAGCGTGGAAAATTAGGAAACTCCGACAAAAGCGCCAATATCGATAATGGTGATGACGTTAACAACAGTGTTGTTCAACAGCGAGATGTAGTCGTAAACAAACAATATGAATCAAATAAAGCTCAATTTCAAGAAGTCCCGGAACAATATTTTGGTATTAATAGAGAACAATGTGCAGAACAATGGCTTGCAAATTCGCGCATACGAGTAAACGAAGGAAAGTGCAAACAGCTAACATTTACCCTAACAAACAAGCCTGCCCACCCTTGGTAATGAATCACACGCACATCCCACAAGCCGATAACGTAACATACTTTGGTATTTATCTGGATAAGCGGCTCACCTGGCGGAAACACATAGAGGCCACATAGAGGACGCACCTCAGACTAAAAGCAAGGGATCTACACTGGCTTATAAGCGTTCGCTCTCCCCTAAGCTTGGAGTACAAGGTCCTCTTATATAACTCCGTTTTAAACCCCATATGGACCTATGGCTCCGAGCTATGGGGCAACGCATCGAGAAGCAACATTGACATAGTACAGCGAGCACAGTCTAGGATTCTGAAAATCATTACTGGAGCTCCGTGGTATCTTTGGAACGAGAATATACACAGAGATACACAAATAAAACGTGTCATTGAGACAATAGCAGAGAAGATTTTACCATTTACGTAAAATCAGAGAATCTGAAATATGGAGAAAGACCGATTTATGCATGGATTCGATTTATAGAATTTGTATTAAAAATATCTTATAGAATTGAGTTGAAAAAATGGCGCGTCTACGGAGATTAAAAGCTCAGCCTGTCGTTGCGTAAAAAGTTTATCCCAGAAAAGTTGTGGACCGAATTGGGCCTGAATGTTGACTCACCTAAACAAAATGGAAGCGGTAATACCAACGACGGAAATACTGAAAGACGAGCGTTCTCGAACAGCAAGATATTTTCGTATGTTTTAAATTTGAACTACAAAATCATTTACAATTTTTATATAATTTTGATTTCATGTTTGGAAAAAAGAAACTCCTCCCAAAAGAAGTAATCGATATTCTTCAAAATTCGGATGCAGAACTTTATAAATCAAGTTATCATTCTAATAATGAAGAAGAAGAAGTGGAAGTGAAAGACGAATATATAATATAGGCGTGGTCAGATCAAAAAATAAACAAAAACCGAAATTCTATTTAAATCCTAATTATAGAATCTGTATGGTCAATCTCAACCTTCTAGCTTTTAAAGTTCATGAGATCTCGACGTTCATACGGACGGACTGGGTCAGATCAACTCTATTGATCCTGATCAAGAATATATATACTTCATATGGTCGGAAGCGCATACTTTTCAATGAATCGAGAGATATTGTTAGATATTGGGGAATAAAATGAGAAAAATTCTTTAAAATTATGGGCGTGACCGTTTTGTAGGTGTGAGTGACTTGGCCAAAGATACCGATAGAAACTGGGAAGACAATGAATAAAACGAAGAAATGTCGGAACAATTTTCAAAAATGTTTGCGCGGCAAATTTTTTTTGGCATATCGATAAAAATTTAAAAGACCAATAAAAATATGAAAAACAGAACCACTCATTTATCAAAAGTGGGGGGCAGGCTCTTTTACTAGACTATTCTAAAAAGAAATCACATGTTTTAAAAGTACTTCATGTTCTTACCATAATGACTAGAGATGCAATAAAAAATATAAATTGTCATAATACATATAAAAATAGTGTTGTGATGTGGTGATCGCGGTTTCGGACAAAATAAAACCTAGATCAAGTTTTTGAATTTGCCAGACATTTTTATTTAAATGATATCGAAAAAAAAATTGTTTTCAAAACAGTAGTTCGGCTCAATAATTGGGCGTTTACTTTAAAAGTGTTTAAGGTGACAAAATGCAGGAATTTTTGACTACTTTTGTACTTATTGATATACTAAAATATTATATACAACAACTATATACTGAAAGTTGGTCACACTGATCTGAATAAGTTCTTTTTGTTTTTCTGGAAACTTCCTTCTTCTTGTGTTAACTTCCAAACGACTCACAACGATGTCACGCTTATGTCAAATAAAACAGTTATTAAACTTTAACTAAATCGCCTCGCGTTTTACTCCACCATTTCAAATAGGTTATGGGCCCAGGAGTAGTAAAGACTTTAATAATTGTGTGTGATCAAGAGGAAAATAATTATTGTATATAATTAGCTTGAACATTTTTTATAAACATGAGCGGACAAGGGCTGTGTGCGATCGACAAACTGGACGGCGAAAATTACGCAGTATGGTCGGTGCAAATGAAGAGTGTATTGGTGCACTCGGGTATGTGGTCGTTGGTGTGCGGAAGACGCGTGAAGCAGGAGGGTGATACAGCTGAGCAAGGAGCCCAATTCGACGAACTAGACGAAAAAGCACTAGCAACAATATCGCTGTGCGTAAAGCCTTCAGAAATTAATTTGATTAAAAACTGCGCTAGTTCTAAAGAAGCTTGGGACAAGCTTGCAGCTGTGTACAAGCCTGGTGGACCCGCCAGGAAAATTACCTTGTTCAGGAAATTACTCCGGTTGAGTTTGTCAGAAAGTGCGAGCGTACAAAATTACATAAATGATTTTGTGGATATCGTCGAAAGACTGAACAAAATGATATGGACATTTCTGAAGATATTCTTACTATTTTGATGCTGTCGGGACTCGGTAAGAAATTCGAAAATTTCGTGGTAGCGATCGAAACGCGCGAACAGTTACCGACTCTCTCTGATTTAAAAGTAAAAATTATAGAAGAGGGAGAGAGACAAAGAGTGAGTTCGGACGAAACGGAACTTCGTGTGCAGCAAGCGTTTGTGTCGCGTCCCAGTGGAAAGGGAGACAAGAAAAATAGATAAAGGCAAAAGACCAGTGATGCAAAGAAGAATAAAAAATGCTTTCGATGTGGTCGCGAGGGTCACTTTATTGCGCAGTGCAAAGTGAAAGACAAAAATGATGAAATAGAAACATCTGCAAAAGAGAAGTCGTTTACTATGCTTGCAAGTTTAAATAAAAATGACGTTTTAACGAAATCGATGTGGTGCTTGGACAGTGGAGCAACTGCTCACATGTGTTGTGAAAGGTCGTGGTTCGCGGACATTAATGAGCATAAAGAGAAAATATTACTTGCAGGAGAAAACTATATATTTTCGGATGGCGTTGGTCGGTGGCCGTTAAAACAAAGAATGGTTTCGTTAATTTGAAAAATGTGCTTTACGTAAAAAGCTTGCAAACTAATTTAATATCGGTAGCGAAAGCCGTTGAAAAAGGGTATAAAGTGATTTTTCACAAGCAAAGTGCGTATATAAAGGACGGTCGAAATGAAGAAGTGTTACAGGCAAGAAAAGCTGGAAATCTTTTTGTTGTTGATACTTCGAACAATCGGTGCATGTACTTGTGTGCAAATGATGAATTGTGGAAGTGGCATTATCGTTATGGTCATTTGAACATGGCGAGCCTAAAAAAGATGGCAAGTGACAATATGGTCAATGGCTTAAAGTCAATCAAACATGTTGTGGACATAGACCGAATTGCATGTGAAACCTGTGCTAAAGGTAAAATCTGTGTGAAACCATTCCCAAAAATGGCAGAAAATCGTGCGGACAAAGTGCTAGGGCTAGTACATTCGGACATTTGCGGGCCAATGAACAAAGTATCTGCCGGTGGAGCAAGATATTTCGTAACATTTATTGATGACTATTCGTATATTTTTTGAAGACCCGTTATGAATTGCTTCCCACGTTTAAGAACTTTGTCGCGTTTGCAGAAAAACAGACCGGTGAAAAACTTAAAGCAATTCGCAGCGATATCGGTCGCGAATATATAAGCCACGAGTTTCAGAAATTCCTATCTGAAAACGGTATCAAGCGGCAATTGACAGTACCGTACACTCCGCAGCAAAACGGGGTTGCTGAGCGCGCTAACCGGACGCCTGTGGAAATGGCAAGGAGCATGATTATATATTCAGTAGTGAATGAGTCCCTGTGGGGAGAGGCAGTTAGGACTGCAGCATATCTACGCAACAGATCGGAGACAAGGTCGTTGAAGAGCCAAACTCCATTCGAACTGTGGACAGGTAAAAAGCCTTCGATATCGCATTTAAAAATCTTTGGATGCAAAGCGATTGCATTGAATAAGAAACATGCAGGAAAGTTCAAGCCAAAAGGCATTGAATGCATGATGATAAGGTATTCAACAACAGCGAAGGCCTACAGATTAATGCGCATTGGATCGAACCAGGTAATCAAAAGTAGAGACGTCGTTTTTCTAGAGGAAACTATAGGGTATCCGAAGAATGGAAACAGCGAGAACGAGACGGCACTTATTCACGAAATTGGAGTTGATTGTTCGCAGATTTTGGCAGTGGATAACAACAAAGAAGATGCTGAGGTGCTCGAGGAAGAGCAAATTGACAGCGAGATTAATGAAGCCGATAGTTCTGATTTTTACGTGATTGCGAAGAGCGATGATACCGAAGAACGGGAAATTCATGGTCCTGGTCGTCCTAAGAAGATAAAAGCTGGAAACTGGCGTCCACGAAAACAATACATTTTTTTGAACATGATGAAGGTTCAAGATGTCAAGGTACCTGTTACGTTTGCTGAAGCGACGCAGTCTGAAATGAGTCAAGAGTGGGTAGCATCAATTCAGAAGGAGATTGACGCCCTCGAAGCTAATCAGACATGGGAGCTAAAGGACTTACCAGAAGGTAAGAAAGCCATCGGTAGTAAGTGGGTTTTTGGCATCAAAGGAGATAAGGATGGCAATGTGATGCGATTTAAATAGAGGTTGGTGGCTAAAGGATGTGCACAACAATATGGTATCGACTTTTTTGAAACGTTTTCACCAGTTGTCAGATATTTATCGGTGAGACTTATTATATCTCTGGCTGTTATTTCTACATCAGATGGATGTATCGACAGCTTACTTAAATAGCGAATTGAGCGAAAAAGTCTATATGAAGAAACCCGATGGATTTGATAATAAACATTATGGAAAAGTTTTGAGACTAAAGAAGTCACTTTACGGACTAAAACAGAGCGGTAGAGAGTGGAACGCCAAGCTCAACGAAGTCTTACAAAAACGGCATTTTGTTCCCTGTGCCAGCGAGCCGTGTGTGTACACACGCAATGAGAAGGACAATATTAATATAATTGCAGTATATGTCGACGATCTTCTTATTGCAAGCATATCATGTCAAGATGATTTGATTGGTATAAAAGAGTCAATTGCCAAAGAGTTTAAAGTACCATAGTAGATACCCACAGTACTGTAAACTGTCCTAAGAATAAAAACGACAGTTCAATTAAGTTATGCAGCAACTGTGGCGAAAAACACACAGACAACTGGCGAGGATGCATTGTTTACAAGGAACTCAAGAGTCGCCTAAAGAAACGAGTGGATTCAGCACGAGATCGTATCACACCAACAACTCACAAAGTAATGGAACCGACTACAACTAACATCCCTCCGTCTGCCAGTCAGCGAACAATGCCAAAATCTTCATTTGCAAGTGTACTAAAATCAGGGATCCAAGTACCGACAGCAGTCACCTCCAGCATCCAGCATAAAATTCACCAAACACAAATAGACTAATAAACACACAGAACATGCAACAGCAGCCTATTGGCCTTGAAGAGATTATGCTCTCGATGCAGCAAAGCATGAAAGACTTCATGACCTTCATGCAAGAAACTATGTAATATCTTATGAGGAACCAAAACATCCTTATTCAAATGCTCTTTTCTTCTAAAACAGGATAATGACTCCCTTAATAATAGCTACCCGGAACGCTAATGGCGTTTCGCGGCAGAAGCTAGAACTTGCTCAGTTCTTAGCCGACAGAAACATTGACGTTATGCTACTCTCAGAGACTCACCTTACCGAAAAGTACAACTTCCAAATACCAGGATATAAATTTTACTTTACGAATCACCCGGATGGCAAGGCCCATGTAGGCACTGGCAAACTAATACGATTGCGAATTAAGCACCACTTTTTTGGTAATTGGCAAGAAGACTGCTTACAATGTACCTCTTTAAACCTCCAAAGCCATAACGGTGCTCTCACTCTGGCTGCTGTCTATTGCCCACCTCGCTTCACAATCTCTGAGGAAAATTTCACAACACTTTTTGACTCGTTTGGTGAAAGGTTTGTTGCAGCTGGCGATTGGAATGCCAAGCACATGTACTGGGGATCTCGGATAGCGAACCCTAAAGGAAAACAGCTGTACAGCGCAAAAAGGATACCACAATCAATGATTACAGCTGAGGCACTTCCAGAACTCTCATCTGTCCGGTGCTCTTTCATCTTTCACCTACAACGCCTGGAGAGACCGTGTTGGCTTACAAGCAATGGGACCAACTGGGCGAGGTACATAAAATATGTTTGTTCCCATACCGGTTTTTCTAGCCCCCTGGAAGCCGAGCAAGACATTGATCAGTTTGCTGGTGATATAGAATCAATACTTGAAGCAGCAGCAAAAGCGTCAACTCCACAAGACAACCATGTATGCAGTATAATGTTTAACAAGACAAGTAGAGATACTGAACTGCTTGTGCTTGAAAAATTACGTCTTTGAAGGGACTTCTCACAGAATTTATTACCAAACCGCTTAAGAAAGAAGAAGCACACAACTAAGGTATATCGAGAATCTCACACAGGTACAAAGAACTCATTGTGGAAGGACCACAGGCACCAACAGAAACGGTTGTACCTCTCCGTAACTCTACCGGAACCTGGTCTCGCAGTGACGCGGACAGAGCAAGAGTCTTCGCTGATCATCTTAAAAAAGTATTTCAATCAAACCCAGCCACTAACTAATTTAGTCTCCCGCCTTTAACACCATCTGACTTAGCATCACTAGATCCTGTAGAATTTCGACCAAGCGAGATAACGAAAGTCACGACTTAATAACCCCGAAAATGATCATCGATCTCCCAATGTGTGCAGTTCTACGAATCTGCTTGCTCTTCAACGCAATTACTAAAATTGGATACTTCCCTCAAAAGTGGAAGAAATCAATTATAATTATGATCCCAAAGCCTGGGAAAGACAAAACACAGCCATCATCATACAGGCCAATAAGCTTACTTTCTTGTCTATCCAAGCTATTTGAAAAAGTGCTGCTGCTACGCATCAGCAAAACACACAACACACTCCCATTGCACCAATTTGGTTTTCGGGCAAAACATGGAGCCATTGAACAGGTTAACCACATCACAACAGAAATTCGCACAGCCTTTGAACACCGTGAATATTGCACAGCTCTCTTCTTAGACGTTGCACAAGCATTCGATAAAGTATGGCTGGATGGACTTATGCTTAAAATAATCAAACTGCTGCCTCAAAACATACATAAGCTTCTAAAGTCTTACCTATATAAAAGAGTGTTCGCGGTCAGATGCAGTTCAAGCACTTCAAGCGATTGTACTATAAAAGCCGGAGTTCCTCAAGGAAGTGTTCTGGGCCCAATTCTATACACCCTATACACGGCGAACATCCTAACAAACTACCAGCTAACGATATCCACATTCGCTGATGACACTGCAATACTAAGTCGATCCAGATGCCCAGTAAAAGCTACGATGTAATTATCTAACCATCTAACTTGTGTAGAACATTGGTTTGCAGTTTGGCGCATACGAGTAAATGAAGAAAAGTGCAAACAGGTAACATTTACCACAAACAAACAATGCTGCCCGCCCTTGGAAATGAACCACACGCGCATCCCACAAGCCGATAACTTAACATACTTGAGTATTCATCTGGACAAGCGGCTCACCTGGTGGAAACACATAGAGGCCAAGACGACGCACCTCAGACTAAAAGCAAGGGATGTACACTGGCTTATAAACGTTCGCTCTCCCCTAAGCTTGGAGTATAAAGTCCTCTTATATATCTCCGTTTTAAACCCCATATGGACCTATGGCTCCGAGCTATGGGGCAACGCATCGAGAAGCAACATCGACATAGTACAGCGAGCACAGTCTAGGATTCTGAGAATCATTACTGCAGCTCCATGGTATCTTCGGACCGAGAATATACACAGAGACTTTCAAATAAAACTTGTCATTGAGACAATAGCAGAGAAGAAAGTAAAACACAATGAAAAACTAGCCTCACATCCAAATCCTCTTGCTAGAAAACTTATTCGAATATGCAGCCAAAGCCGACTGCACCGGAACGACCAACCAGCCTAGCGTTAAATTTGTTAGGCCACACAGCACGAATCATTTCATAAAATGATATTTAGTTAGTTTAGAATAAGATTTGAAAACTTATTGTTAGTCTCTTAAGTACAAGGGAGGATTCAATAAATAAGCAAAACATGCAAAAAAAAAAAGAATATATATACTTTATATGGTCGGAAATACATACAAGTTACATACTTTTTAACCAATCTAGTAAGCCCTTTTCCTCTACGAGTAACGGGTATAACTACTGCTCCAGCATCGGAGCATTTTTTATTGGCATCAGGTTCGTACCTCCGCCACACGCACTCTACCGCCCTCGTCGGTTGTTGTTGCCACCACACGGCCTCCAGATCGCGGCCTCCGACGCTCTATTTATTTCGATGCTGCAGGCCGGCGGTGTAGTCATCAGACCAACTTGCCCAAAACTACTGCCTAAGATCAGACAGCATTCACCACCGCTTCAAATACTCGCAGCTGGCCTTGCTGAAGATACCTCCAGTGTTGGATCTTTGCGGCAGCGTGGTCAGAGACTGCCCTACTAAAAGATGTCCAGGTGCTACAAGACACTGGTTTTTTGCTTATCCTAAATTGGAACCATTCCCGATCTTGTCCCAAATCAGATTGATCTTATAATTCTTAATCCTTAGCCAATCAACCTCGGCCAGAAGCATTTCTTTAGAAACTTCTTGAACTTGAAGTTGACCATGGCTTGGTCTCCAAGCGGAAGCTGTGTTCACTTTAAGTTTGGTTGTTTATGTTATCGGGTGCTAAGTGTTGGCAAAGGAAATGACAAAAACAAAGACAAAGGCAACGCCGTTGAGATTGAAATTTGAAATTTGTTTATAAACTGGGGTAGAATGCTATGTATACGGGTTGGATAACTGGCATGCTTCTCGCGCATTGATTTACCATATCTGTTGTCTCGAAAGTGATACCATCACATTGACACCGGCATGGTAATAAGTTCAATGGAGGTTGCGCAGAAATGGTGAGACAAACTTTGATTTCGAGGACAAATTGGCATCATACAGAATTGATGCATTTAATAATCTCCCCCCATCACGGATTATGTTAAACATCCCTCCTTCGCTGGTGTGTATGAAAGGATTTAAACGTTGTAGACATGGTTACTATATGCAACGTGATAAGAATGCGCTTGATTATTATGATCGAATGATACTGAAGTTGCCTGTGCTTGCGCTTGAGGAACTGATGAGGCTTAGAGGAAGCCTCATAAAACACTGCCTCACAGATACGGGGAGGAGCAACAACCAACTTCTCAGGACCGTTGAATCTGCGATCTGCTTGTGTGCATGAGAAGGTCGATCAGATCATAACGGTAGCGTGTTATTTATTTCCTTTTCACTACCCAATGACTGTAACGATGCATACAGAGCCGATATTTCATCGATAAGGGACCTCAAACCTTATGCAAAAATCTAGACCAAGAGTTGGTTTCAGGTGACGACGATGAGGAGGAGTCTTCTAGCGATGGTGCAGACCCCCAAACTGAAGCCCATTTTTGCAGTGACTTCCAGAGTCTGGCTATAGCTGAGATTTAGGCTGATAAGGAGGAACTCCAGAACACTTTTGCGCAGGTAAAAACTGCTTCACAAAGAGTGACCAATGACGTCATTAATATGAAAAGCGTGGAAAATTAGGAAACTCCGACAAAAGCGCCAATATCGATAATGGTGATGACGTTAACAACAGTGTTGTTCAACAGCGAGATGCAGTTGTAAACAAACAATATGAATCAAATAAAGCTCAATTTCAAGAAGTCCCGGAACAATATTTTGGTATTAATAGAGAACAATGTGCAGAACAATGGCTTGCAAATTCGCGCATACGAGTAAACGAAGGAAAGTGCAAACAGGTAACATTTACCCTAAACAAACAATCCTGCCCACCCTTGGTAATGAATCACACGCGCATCCCACAAGCCGATAAGGTAACATACTTTGGTATTCTTCTGGATAAGCGGCTCACCTGGCGGAAACACATAGAGGCCACATAGAGGACGCACCTCAGACTAAAAGCAAGGGATCTACACTGGCTTATAAACGTTCGCTCTCCCCTAAGCTTGGAGTACAAGGTCCTCTTATATAACTCCGTTTTAAACCCCATATGGACCTATGGCTCCGAGTTATGGGGCAACGCATCGAGAAGCAACATTGACATAGTACAGCGAGCACAGTCTAGGATTCTGAAAATCATTACTGGAGCTCCGTGGTATCTTTGGAACGAGAATATACACAGAGATACACAAATAAAACGTGTCATTGAGATAATAGCAGAGAAGAAAGTTAAAATACAATATAAAAATTAGCCTCACACCCAAATCCTCTTGCTAGTAAACTTATTCGAGTATGCAGCCAAAGCTGACTGCACCGGAACGACCAACCAGCCCAGCGTTAAATTTGTTAGGCCACACAGCACGAATCATTTCATAAAATGATATTTAGATAGCTTAGAAAAAGATTTGAAAACTTATTGTTAGCCTCATAAATAAAATAAATAAGCAAAACTAAAAATGATTACTGTGGCAAATGTATTAGAATAAAAACCAGCGAAAGCTAGGGAAGATCTGTCATTGCTCATAGCTGAAGTCAATTATAAAAGGGAATTTTTAGATGAATGTGAAACTGAAACTTTTAAAGCAGAGTTAGCAGTTGTGAAGAATGGGGATGAAACCACAGTTATGGACAATACAACGAAATGACAGTTATGATTCAGAAAAGCGATACAACAAGTCAAACAGTTACGAAGAAAGACAACGAAACAACATCCAAACAGTTAAAAGCGAGTGAATGATAAAACAGATAAAGCGACAAAGCCCACTAATAAAACTTTACAACACGGAATCGACAATTTTCCCACGGAAATATTGAACATAGATTGGGTAAATAAAACAACGATGGAAATAAGCTGGGACAAGAGCATTTCTTATCAGTCACAATGCCGGTTTTTAAAGATAGTTGAAAACAAAGATATAAGTGCAGGTAGACCTGAAAATCCGATTACAGGAACAGAAAGTAATCTTTACCTATAAAATACAAGACCTTTCAGTTTCAATCCTCGTAGACTGTCATATACGGGAAAAGAGAAGCTTCATCAATTACTAGACGGATTTTTTAAAAACATGAATAATAACAACAAGCGAATCAGAATTTGCATCTCATATAGTCTTAGTAAAAAAGAAAACAGGTGACATTATGATTATCGGAAGCTTAACAAAGCATTGCGAAAGGACTAAAGAACTACCCCTTCCCACATATCGATGATCTTTTAGATAAATTAGTTAACAAAAAATATTTTCAAAGTTAGGCCTCAAAAATTTATATTTTCATGTATTTATGAATGAAGAGTCGGAAAGGTATACGTCATTCGTAACACCTTTGGGCCAATTTGAATTCTTAAGGATGTCAAAAACTCACCAGCGGTCTTTTAACGTTTTATAAACAAAATTTTAGAAACAATAAAGTAGTGTTCTAATTGGACGATAAAATGGTGGTTAGCAAGGATAGTAACGAGCACCTCGAAACATTAGAAGACATTTTTAAAAGACTTACCCAAAATAAATTAGAACTTAGAATGGTAAATGAGTTTTTGAAAACAGCTATAAATAGAAATTTCCAAGCCTAATATGAAAAAATATTAAAACATTTTTCTTAAGTGGGGGTGTGGCAGTTTCGGGCGGTTGTGGGCGTTAAAATCTACATTAAGTCTCTAAATTCTGTATATTTAATCCTTCTAATATTTATAGTTCCTGCGACGTTCATTCGGACGGATAGACAGTCGGACATGACCAGTTCGACTCGGCTATTATCCTGATCATATATTTTATATGGTAGATAACGCTTCCTTCTGCCTGTTACATTCTTTTCAGCGAATCTAGTTTACGAGTATCGGATATAACAAATTTCACATGCGGACTGTTGAGCTTTTTGATTAGCTGTTTTTGAATAATTAAGAGACGAGGTTTGTTTTGCAATTTCGAAAGATATGTTTTTATTGATTGTAGCGAACGAGATTTGAAGTGCAGAGCGATCAGCAGAACGCTAAGACAAAGAGGTGTAGATGCGTGAGAGAAAGGGGAGCGGGGATATGGTGTTTTCAAAGTTGGCATCAAAATAAACAAAGGAATTAGGAATTGCTGGCGGCTGTGTGACGCGACACGGACATTAAAGAAAATTTTTTTCACTGCAACGCACCATACTTAATGGACAAAATCGAGGAAAACTTTACAAACTATTTACAGGACAAGCGCCAGCGGTTGACGGCAGTTGAAAACAATTATGGCGGTCGACGCCATCGGAATCTACGAGATTCAAGGTTGGATACCCTGGAAGACTCCTAATCCAACGAACGTTGGAACGTTGGATGCGCTCAGATATTCGAATGTTTCGAATGGACTCTCCGGTATCGGGATCGCCTCGGGGCAGATGGTGCAATGAGATCCTGACTCTCTAGTGGACGGGTCAGTTCCCAAAAATGGGGCAATTCTTCAACGGTGGGTTTTCGGCAGACTGTCTCTACGAAATATTTAGTTTTCCGACATTCAATGTAAGATTACTCTGCGCCCTTTATGTTGGCACCCCGGTTATAGTTTATTAATGTCACACACAGATAAACAATTTTATGTTGCCTTGGCTGCAATTTGATGGCTCGTCGGTATGGCTGCGATTGAGCTATGATTTGCATTTAATCATAGTCCCTGTCATATTCCTAATCCTCTCCAGACTTGGGTCAATGGACATAATTTGGGTCATTTAAGAGTAATCCTGGAGCAAACCGGGATTATTCAAACTACCAGATGTAGACAGCAGTTCGAACTGCGGCTTTTGTGGGCTCACGCTGTACGGGAAGTATAGTTGTTTGTTTCCTTGTCATTGTGTACTTTGTTCTTCCATTCTCCAGATCACTCCCAGTATGCGACCTTGAAGGTCCGTCAGCAGGAACGCATTATTCCCAACGGCACACACTCGCCTTCAATAACTTACGGGCGAACTTGGCGTTGAAGGCTTTGCTAAAATCACTCAGCACGAAGTTCCTCCGGAAGACTTCCTGTCCTCGCTTGGTGTGCAGTGTGCGGGCTTGCTTGTCGGTCCTGACGGCTTGTCTCACAAGAGTCTTTGAGTTGTTTTTCGACTTTTGTGTAAATGTCCCAAAGCGTATCCTTCATCTGCTTTTCTGCCATTTTATGGTTGCACAGAGACCTTAGCTGCCTGACTAGCTTGTAACTGGCACCATTCAGAAACATGTGATGACCGAATACAGTAAAGAACGGTACTTCTCCTGTCGCTGAGTGGATCGTATTCCGTATGGCCACCTCGATCTCCGGCAGATGCGCATCCCATTCTCTGTGATGCTTGTTCAAGAAGTTCCGGATGGCCGCAGCACATTTCGATTTACCCTCTTCGCTGCAGTGCTTTGGGGTGAGTATATCGGCGTCTTCATGTGCTGGATTACGAACCCGACCGACTCCTCACGGGACTTACATGTCAACTGCTTTCCATTGTCCGAATGTACCATTTCCGTGACACAGAACTTGTAATTCTTTATCGCCTTCAGGAAAAAGTATTTCGAGAAATAATCCACTACGATAAATATCCATTCGTGACCACTGTGAGAATGGCCTTTCAGTTTCTATTCTTCTTCCTATCCCTACTTGCATCCGGAAGTTTGGCGCTGTGGTCTCCTTGCACATCTCACATCCTCGAACGAACTCTTTCACCTGGATGGTCATACCTGGCCAATACAAGTGTCGCAGGATCGCCAGTTTCTCGGCCATTCCACCATGGGCGGACGTGGGGTCTAAGTGAGCACGTTCTACCACCTGTGGTCCAAGCATTGCGGAATCCAAAGTCTCCATTTCGCTTATTCAGCTCATCACTCAGGCTTGGATTTCCGCTGCGCTTCAAGACGATCCCGTTGTCGACTTTGAGATCCGGTAAGTTCTTTCCATTGTTCTTGACTTCTTGCACTTACTCCTGATAGTCTTCGGCAGCTATTACGGTCGTATTGAACCCTAATAACTTTGTTGGATCTGCCAATACTCCCTCGACAGGGTATCGGCGATAATGTTCTTGCTTCCCTTGCGATGTTCAATGCTAAAATGGTACCCTTGTAGATGATGGGACCATCTGGCGAGTCGTCCACGTCATCAGGCACTTAAGGCTATCGTGATCGGTGATGCACGTGAAGGTATGCCATTCCACATACGGCTTCGTCCGGTAGTGATACAACGATCTCCTAGAAACCGGAAACGGCGTGCACTCCTTGCTATTGTCTTCCGATTCGATCTGCCAGAACGCAAACTTGAGATCCACACTAGAGATATAATGCGTCTGATCGATTCCGGATAGGATACCATCAACACTGGGTAAAGGGTATGCGTCCTTTACCGCCAAAGCGCTCAGCTTGTGGGCATCCAGATAAAATCGGTCTTTCCCTGGCTTGGTCACCACTGTTGTGCGATTGATCCACGGACTCTTGCTTTCCTCAATGACTTCCAACGCCAGCATCTTGTCGACTTCATCCCCGACGACCTTTTGCATCGCTGGAAACATGGAATAGGGTCGATCCTTGAAGACTCGGGCTCCTTCGACTAGCTCGATAGAATTCCTTTCCACGCTAGACACTCCCAGGCCATCCCGTTCAAAGGTAAGAACCTCATTCTTGAACTTTTCAAAGGCTTCCCTTTTCTGCGCCGACGGGCACCAGGATTATGGCTCCTCCTTTGCATCGTTCATCTCCATTTCGTCGGCGTAGTGCTCCCTTTGCCTGGCTTGGCTTCGGTACTATTCCACCTAAGAACGCTAGTGCTAGTCCGAACGCTCGCCACAAATCGATTCAAAAGCTGGCAGTTTGTTCCAGGTAATGCCAAAGGTAGATATTGTCTTACTTATCCCTCCCAGCCCGCGGCAGATCGAATCCCAATACCCAGGGAGATCCTGCTGCTTATAGCTCAGAAGAGGCGCTTACGCACTAGGTGGATGAGGTCTCGTCACCCGTTGGACAAGACGGAATGGAATCGAGCGCTGAGTAGGCTTCGATGCGCGTTGGTGCTTCACAAAGCCGCATGGTTCGACGAAAGGCTCGCCAATACTGGAGTCGAAAGCGAAGCGACGCATTCGTTGTGGAAGGCAACGCGCGTAATCAAAAGGCGTTGCACGAGGAAGGCGCCTCTAGTTGATAGCAACGGGACATGGTGTCGGACCGACTTGGGACAAGCGGAGGTATTCGCTGGGACTCAGGACCAGCTGAACCAAGCGCTTCAAATGGATCTGCCAATCACGCCGTTTGAACCCTGCGAGGTAGCCGAAGTGATTGTGCGCCAACAAAGCATAACAACAAAGCACCACGACATGACGTCATCTGCAACGCTACATTGAAGGCCCTGCCCAGACAAGCGATCCTCTACATAACGTTGGTTTTCAACGCTATTGTGAGGTTGCAATACTTCCCTTATCAGTGGAAGCTCGGGATAATCTCCATGATCCACAAACCTGGAAAGCCGAAAAGGGAGCCCGACTCCTACCGGCCGATCAGTCTCCTCCCTTCAATTTCGAAGGTGTTTGAGAGACTGATTGCGGTCCGGATTGTAAGGATTATGGAAGCCCAGGGGATTACCCCTGAGCACCAGTTCGGTTTCCGTGCTGGCCACTGTACTGTCGAGCAGCTCCATCGAGTCGTCGAGCAAATTCTGACTGCCTACGACAGTAAGGAATATTGTAACAGCCTCTTCTTGGACATTCGAGAAGCGTTTCATCGAGCTGCCTGCTCCATATTTTGGGTTGCTAAAATCGTACCTGGAAGGAAAGAGGTTCGCTGTGCGCTTTCATTCAGCAATTTCCCCCGAGCACAACGTGGCAGCTGGTGTTCAACAAGGTAGTGTCCTCGGCCCCCTGCTCTACTGCCTGTATAGCCACGACATGCCGCAGCCGGATGTAAGCCTTTACGGGAAATCTATGTTGGCCACATTTGCCGATGACGTGTGCGTCACCTACAGGTACCGATGCGAGCACGACGCAGCCGATGGTATCCAGGACTTTGCATACCGGTTCTCGAAATGGGCAAGACGTTGGAACATTGGCATCAATAGCAGTAAATCCAACAACGTCTGCTTTACTTTAAAGCGGAGAACGCCACCGCCCGTCTACATCGAGGAAGCCCCCGTACCACAGCCGAACGCAGCAAAGTACCTTGGAGTGCTTCTGGATCGCAGACTCACATTTTCCAAGCATGTGACCGACATCAGAACGCGCCTACGTGCTAAGGTGGCGAAGCACTACTGGCTACTTTGTTCGCGCAGTAAATTGTCGCTATCCAACAAGCTGACAATTTACAAACAGATCTTAGCACCAAACTGGAAGTATGGGTGCCAAATCTGGGGCTTGGCATGCGACAGCCAAATCAAAAGAATCCAGGCTATTCAAAATAAGGTAGCAAGACTTATCACCGGCTGCGAGTGGTTTGTTCGAAACACCACTCTGCACAGAGACCTGAAACTAGCAACGGTTTTCGACGAAATAAACAAGCACTCGAGCAGATACCATGACAGGCTGGAGTGCCACAGATAGTTAGCCGGCGAGCCCAAATGGGCTGAATTAATAGATAAGAAGGACACAAAGGGGCTTCAAGACTTCCCCGTATGGCTTAATAAATAAATTATAAAAAAAAAAAAAAAAAAAAAAAAAAAAACTTATCCCTCCATAATTTTCTGGCAAATCCAAGCGTCCTATAATAGACCGACGCCGTCCTCACCATCGAGAAATAAGTCTTAACCGGAGCACCTAGTGCTTCCACGAGCTCCCTGCAGACCTTGCCGAGCACGCTGATACTGGCTCCCTTGTCCAACTATACTTCGAGGTGCGTACCCAGGATCGTCACGTCTGCAAATGCTCTAGGATCCCCAGATTCGATGTGCTTTACCTCATGTCGCTAAGATATCCTGATCTTAAAGCGGTCCCTCGCCTTTTGCACCTTCCTTGAAACTAGCCGCATTCCGATCAATTGGTGGGTCGTGAAGATCCGATTTCGGACGTCGACAGAGATAGCAAAACAGCCGCCTCTCCACCGCTGCGAAGACCCAAAATTTTGGCACCGTGCCCTCTTTGCGGCTCGGGGTCTGGTGCGGATCTCTTGCGTCAGACTTGAGGTTCTTTATTGTGGACTTGTACCTCATTCAGCAGCATTGTGTAGTTCATTAATTTCAAAATACAATTTGTTGTTTCTTATCTTTATTTGATTTTCTTTATACGTGTACTTCTTGCTCTGTTCTTATTTTATAACTGAAACTTGACGTGGTCTGCAGGCCGATCGATATAAAGTTCATACTCGATAACCAATGGGAGTCGAGTGCGACCCCTAAAGGCGTACATTGCTGAATTTGCATATTTAGGATTAGGATGGACTTAAGGATCTAGGGTGGTCTTAAGTTTACTTATTGGTTGTCTTATTATTATGATTCATATTATAATTATTATTAATATTATTATTATTATTATTATGTTCGTATATACTACAATTGCTGCCCATCCGAACCGCGTCCTTGGCGTTCGAAACTTCTCACAAAGCTCACCAATGGTTAACACCTCCATCGCGGTTTCGTCGATCCCGCTGCTCTCAAGTTCATGAGAGTCGCAACCTGGGCGGGAATTCCGGTTGTCCCCGACATCGTCTGCCCGCTTCTGGTAGATGGCATGGCCTCTCCGCCGATACATTTGAGCCAACATCAATCACTCCTGGAACCAGAGCTCCTTGTCCAGGCTTTCCGCCTTGAGGCTATTCCTGACAATCCAAATCCTTCAGCAGCGGCCTATGGCTTTTCTCGGTTGGCTTCAACACCTCGTTCAGTTCCCGCATCATTTCCAGGGAACCGTTCCCGATGCGCGGTATGTGTGCACCGTTTGTGCCAGAGCTGCGTTTACCGCCGACTCCGCTAAGCCGACCAACAAGTCTGTTTAGCTATTGAGCTTTTTCAATAGCTGTTGCGAATAATAAAAAACCGAAGAAAGTTTGCTTTTATAACGACAGTTTTTATTTTGCGAATAGTTATTCCTTTACGATAGCGATAATTGAAGGCGTAAGTTTGGTCTTTTCCGAAACACGAAGAATTGGCAACTGGCGGGGCAGGCAGCCGAAATGCAGCGCCCAAGCTAAACGTAGGTAGCTAACAACAACAAACAAGGAATGAGCGCCGTACAGATAAATGCGTGCGAGAGCAGCGGTTTGCACTATGGGCATCGCAACTGCTACCACTGCCTAATTTGGCTTATAATATTAAAGAATATGAGCTTAGTCTACTGCACAGTTTTGGCGGCTGCATGACCCAACAAAGTCCACCAATTACCGGCGTTCTGGGTAGACCCCCACCCAGCGACATACGCGACAACCCGGCCGCACCATCGACATCTATTGACCAGACTTCGCCTTCGTCGACAACAGGAGGACCTTTCGACCTAAAATAGTTGTCATACCCAGCCCCCGAAGGCTCATTAATCGGCATTACTCTCATTCAATATTTAATAGCTTATAAATGTATAATTAAATAAATCAATTTTGCCTATCTAATATCATATACCTAAATAAATAAATCAATCTACGTGTATCTAAATGAATACGACTAAATAAATGGAATTATTGAATTGAATAAATATGGAAATATATAAGAAAAATGTCAAGCTTTTCGTCGTTCACTAACCGTTTGTCAACTGCACTAGCTATCACCTTTGGTGAAAGCTGCCAGTTAGTTTTTTCTTATCTTTTACAGATACTCTTACATCTCGAGGATTAGTTTCCCGACAAGAAAAAACCCGGGACTCCACATTAAACTAAACAAAAAATATAAAAAAGAAACCTAAGTAGCTAAATATGGGACAGATTTTTTCAGTGCGCGCCCCGTGATGCAAGTCCTTGAATACGGACAAAAAACGAATTAACTTAAATAAACGACGAAATCTTACAGTTATGGTCGTCGCAGATGTTATGACCAAAGACACTAGAATAACAAGATGCGTAACGCCATATTTTTTTGGCACGCGATTTTTTGGCCGTGGCTCTAGAGGTGGCTCCAGGCTCTCTCGAGTTTTTGTTCGAGAGAGAAAGAGCGGAGAGCGCTACAGCAAACAGCTCTTTTCTACGCATACAGTGATAGCAGACAACTGTATGTGTGCACACGTATGCTCATGCATTGTAAATTTGACAAATTATGCCCTTCACCTTAGAAGTTCGTTGACTTTAAATCTTTATTATTTTTTATCAATTGGCACCATGCGAAAAGTTTTGTTTTGCATTGCCGTAACGTTATTATTATTTAAATAAAGCTTAGAAATAGTTATAGCCGAATCTAAGTAAATCACAAAATAAATTTCGAAAATGACTTTATATTAGAATACTTGTCATTAGGGTATTCGCTTGCGACGTGAGAAAAATTAATAAGGCAGTGCAGTGATTGTTGAGTGCTTGTGTCCGCACTTCGTGCCTCGGACTTCGGGAAAGTAAAGGCACCGTCTGATTTATTTTTTAATATTTGCAAAATACACATTAAAGTTTTCGAAAATATTTTTAAAAATAATAAAAACAAATGTGTATAAAAAAATTTATTGTTGAGCAATGCATTAAGTGCACAAATGAAAGTAGTGCCTTCTCATTATAGTTTTATGAAAATAATGAATGTTATGCACATAGAACAGATCTGTTAAACAAACTTAAAAAGTTTTGCTGATAGACAAAAAAGCAAGCTAAGCTCAGCATTCTATCTCATAAAAAAAAAAATGAGCGATATTTAAATAATTGGCGACTGAAAAAAAAAACAATAGCTAGAAAAATAACTTAATTGGGGAACATGAAAATGTTTTAATGTTAAACATTAAAATATTTCAAGTCGCCTCGAAGGCCTAATAAATATTGGACCCCATTACAATTGTAATTGCCTTCCCGTGGGATTCCCTGCGTACCGATTATTACATATATTACATATAATTAATTATTAACATAAATATAAATATGTAAACGGTAGCCAATTCGAGCGGCGAAATTGGCCACAACTCAAAATATGTAAATTCGTTTCTTCGATCAGAATTGATTTTGGGCCGAAAATCGTCTTCTAGCACAGCACGCACACATATACGCGTTTTCGTCTCTTGTTTTTCCTCACACAGGCAAGCAATTTATATTTTTAGATTTCTTACGCTCTCAGCGTAAGCGAGCGGAAAAAGAGCAAATTTAGCCTTCACCAAAAAAGTGGCTGCATAGTGCCAAACCAATGTATGGCCGTTACGCATCTTGTTATTTTAGTGTCTTTGACTAGAGATTGACAAGACAAGCAATAAAACGAAGAACAATGTAAATATAATAAAATGCCTATCTAGTCTTAAATTTAATTGCAACACGCATACACTACTTAATGTCGCTAAGGCAACAGTTATAGCCATACTAGAGTATGGTTTGTTTCTGTATGCCCATGCTAACAAAAGCATTATAAACAAAATAAAAACACCATTTAACTCCGCAATCCGTCTAGCTCTCAAAGCCTATCGCTCTACCCCAATAAATAACTTACTTTACGAATCAAATACTCCCTCTTTAAAAATGAAACGAGACCTTCAAATAGCCAAACTATCTCAAAACCTAATCTTCTCCAAAAACACACCAATACGTAAGTTCGTTAAGCATAAAAAAACTAAAAAGAAAAAACACCAATAATAGATCGAAAAATCAAGCTTAGCCTAGAACTTAATCTACCCTACAAACCAGTAAAACTCCATAAATATAGACCATCATGGACCCTCCCCAATCTAATAGACACATCAGAATCCATAAAAAAGAACAAACATCTCCAGATCAATACAGAAAATTATACGAACACACAAAGAATAACCTCAAAACACATAATTTCATATTCACTGACGGTTCAAAAATTATTTACACAATATCATTCGCCATTACAACGGAGACAGACGTCTTGAAATACGGCATACTGCCCCCATATTCATCCGTCCTCACCTCCGAAACAATCGTCATCCTAAAAGCAACAGAACTTATTAAAAACCGAATAGGCAAATTTATTATCTATTCCGACTCCCTATCAACAATAGATTCAATCCAAAACACAAATAATAACAACTTTTACACCAGCAGAATACGATCGCTAATAACGCAACATGCTCCTCAAAAAACCAATCAAAAAACAAAAACTCATACTTTTCCTCAAAAAAAAAAAAAACAAATTATACCTCAAAATCTAAAATCAAAACAGGCAAATGTACATAGCAAGCCAGCAATTAGTTAGCAAATTATATATTAACTAAATTAAGATATAATAGCATAGTAAATCAATATAGCTGTAGGTCCCGTACCCAATGCTATACTATTTAAGTTAGCCTAGTTTTGTAACATATTCTCTCTATCATAATAAATAAATAAATATTAACATTTTGCAGGAGTGTGGGCGTGGCGTTTGTGGGCGGTAGAGCGGGCGTGGATATCAACACATTTTCCAAAATTGTGGGCGTGGCAGTTTTTGGCGTTGGAGTGGAGTGGTCAAAAGATTTTTGTCAAATCGATAGAAATTTATAAAACTAATAAAAAATATGAAAAAATATCACAACATTTTGCAACAATAACAAGATACGTAACGCCATACAATTTTTTGGCACGCGATTTTTTGGCCGAGGCTCTAGAGGTGGCTCCAGGCTCTCTCGAGTTTTTGTTCGAGAGAGAAAGAGCGGAGAGCGCTACAGCGAACAGCTCTTTTCTACGCATACAGTGATAACAGACAACTGTCCTAAGAATAAAAACGACAGTTTAATTAAGTTATGCAGCAACTGTGGCGAAAAACACACAGACAACTGGCGAGGATGCATTGTTTACAAGGAACTCAAGAGTCGACTAAAGAAACGAGTGGATTCAGCACGAGATCGTATCACACCAACAACTCACAAAGTAATGGAACCGACTACGACCGACAATGCCAAAATCTTCCTTTGCAAGTGTACTAAAATCAGGGATCCAAGTACCGACAGCAGTCACCTCCAGCATCCAGCATAAAATTCACCAAACACAAATAGACTAATAAACACACAGAACATGCAACAGCAGCCTATTGGCCTTGAAGAGATTATGCTCTCGATGCAGCAAAGCATGGAAGACTTCATGACCTTCATGCAAGAAACTATGCAAAAGCTTATGAAGAACCAAAACATCCTTATTCAAATGCTCTTTTCTTCTAAAACAGGATAATGACTCCCTTAATAATAGCTACCCGGAACGCTAATGGCGTTTCGCGGCACAAGCTAGAACTTGCTCAGTTCTTAGCCGCAGAAACATTGAGGTTATGTTACTCTCAGAGACTCACCTTACCGAAAAGTACAACTTCCAAATACCAGGATATAAATTTTACTTTACGAATCACCCGGATGGCAAGGCCCATGTAGGCACTGGCATACTAATACAATTGCGAATTAAGCACCACTTTTTTGGTAATTTATGTACCTACAATGTACCTCTATAAACCTCCAATGCCATAACGGTGCTCTCACTCTGGCTGCTGTCTATTGCCCACCTCGCTTCACAATCTCTGAGGAAAAATTCACAACACTTTTTGACTCGTTTGGTGAAAGGTTTGTTGCAGCTGGCGATTGGAATGCCAAGCACATGTACTGGGGATCTCGGATAGCGAACCTCAAAGGAAAACAGCTGTACAACGCAATCATCAAACCGCAACTCGTTTGCTGTTAACATAGATTTAACAGAGTTGGCTAAGTAGTTTTGAAAACTTTAAAGAGAGGGTATGTTAAGTAGTTTGGAGCTTGATGCAAAGAATATACAGTTGATTTTATTTCGTATTGAGAATTTTGTACTGATAAATTTTATATTATTTAGAATGGATCGGGTTGAAATTCTTGCGCTGCGCGTTGATGACCTACGAAATAAGCTGTCTGAGTTACATTTGCAGACAAGTGGTACTAAAAGCATGCTGCAGTAGCGGCTCCTTGCTCACTACAGATTAAACAATGAAGAACAAAACATTTCGGACGCTGAGTCAGTAGCAACTGCACCAATGATGACAAATGAAAATAATAAGTCATGGTTTACTCTAAAAGATGTCGAAGGTAGTATTTCTGAATTCTCAGGTACTATAGATAGTGTTGATGTTGACCAGTTGATAAATGAGGTAGAATAATGTGGGAGTACAGTTCAGTGGATCCAATTACAAATGTTTGTCTATGCGAAGCAGCTTTTGTGCTGCTAGATCGTTTGTCAAAAGTCAACAAAACATTCGAAGTTGGGAAATATTGAAAACTGTATTGCTAGATGAGTTCGAAGTTAAAGTGTCATCAGCAGAAATACATCGAAGATTAAATAGTCGGCAAAAGAAAAAAGATGAGAGTTGACATGAATTCTTGTACGCACTGATGGAAATAGCTAAGCCAGCAAAGCTTGAAGATGAGAGTATTATAGATTATTTCATTAGTGGCATTCAGGATTCCCCTGCAAACAAAGTAGTGCTGTATCAAGCAAAAACATTAAAAGAGCTAAAACTTAGTTTGGTTGTTTACAAAAAAGTTTGTAGTTCAAGCAAGTCATTAAACAAGCCTGGATCATTCGTTGATAAACAGAGTTCTGAGTCCAAGAAGATTAACAGTGACAACAAGACACGTAAATGTTTTAAGTGCGGTGATGATACCCATTTGCTAAAAGATTGTAGGAAGAAAGATTTTGTTTGTTTTAAGTGTAACCAACCAGGACATCGCGCATCAGAGTGTAAAATAGATGGAAAAGTTAAGCAGGATCAAAATACAAATGTTGTACAAGATAGGAAGGAAGAGTTAAAGCCATTAAGCATTTTCACTCCTTCAGGCTTAGAGTTGAAAACTGTGCAGTATAAGTCAATGATGTTTCAAGGATTAGTTGATACAGGTGCTGACCTTTGTCTTATACGCAAAAGTGTTTATACTAAGTTGGGCAGAAATAAGTTGACAGGCTTAGCGAAGTGTTTGACTGGCATAGGTGATAGCCAGGTGCTTACATTCGGTAGCTTTATAATTTCGGTTGAGGTAGATGGTATAGACATGCAAGTTGAATTTCACGTAGTTCCTGATGAGGATATGGGTTTTGATTCGATTTTAAGAAGAACAATCTTAAACAGCGTGGATATGAAAGTAACCAAAGGTGGCACAGAGTTTATAAGTCGAGTTGTAAACCAAAAAAAAATGTTGATAGTCAGAGAATCCAGCCATTGGACAAAGGATCATGTGCTGAGTTGTTTGTTGAATTCAAAATATGTGCATGTTGGGGGTGGAGCAGGCTGACATATTGGATGAGGTTGATTTATCACATTTGAGTAGTGTGCAAAAAGAAAAAGCTTTAAGTCTAATCGGAGATTATAAGCCAATTCGAAATTGTTCGACACCAGTGAAGATGAAAAAACTGTTAACCGATGATTTACCAGTATTCCAACAACCAAGACGTTTGGCAGAGTGTGAACAAAAGATTGTGGATGATCAAGTTCAGGAATGGTTGCGAGACAAGATTATAAAGCCGAGTGTGTCAGAATACGCATCACCAGTGGTGCTTGTTTCGAAAAAGAATGGGAAAAAACGATTGTATTGTGACTATCGGAAATTAAATGAAAAGATAATGCGTGATCACTTTCCAATGCCTCAGGTTGACTTTGTTATCGAAAAGCTTCAGAGTGCTTTGGTGTATACGACTTTGGATTTAACTAACGGTTTCTTTCATGTGCCCGTTGAGTTGGAATCCCAGAAATATACCTCCTTTGTAACACAAAAGGGACAGTACGAATTTCTGTATGTGCCCTTTGGTATTACAAACTCACATGCAGTTTTTACTGCAGTCTTAAGGGAACTAATCAACAGTGGAGATGTAGTAGTATACATGGACGATGTGATTGTGCCCAGTGATAATGTGTGTGTAGAATTGGTAAAGCTGGAGAAGGTGTTGAGTGTTGCCAGTGAAAATGGATTAAAAATAAATTGGTCGAAATGTCAGGTGTTGCAAAAGAAAGTTAACTTTTTGGGGTATATAGTTGAGGGTGGTACTATTAAGCCTTCTGGAGAGAAGACAAGTGCTATCGTTAATTTTCCGTTGCCAAATGATAAAAAAGGTGTTCAAAGATTCTTAGGATTGACGTCGTATTTTCGTAGATTTGTCAAAGACTTTGCAGTGACTGCTAAGCGTTTGTCGGACCTTTTAAGGCAAAATACTAAGTTTAAATTTGATGTGCTGCAGAAGGTAGCGTTTGAACAGTTGAAAGTAGCCTTAACTTCTAATCCCGTATTGAAATTGTACAATCCCAAATTAGAAACGGAAATCCATACAGACGCTTCAAAATATGGTTTCGGTGGTGTATTATTACAAAAAGACCCAGAAGATTGTTTGTTTCATCCGGTTCAATACATGAGTCGAAAGACTAACCAATGCGAAGAAAAGTATCATTCTTATGAGCTTGAGGTTCTTGCAGTTATCGGTGCATTAATGAAGTGGCGTGTGTATGTGTTAGGTTTGAAATTTAAGATTGTGGCTGACTGCAACGCGTTCACTATGACGATGAAGAAGAAGGACGTTCCTTTGAGGGTAGCTAGGTGGGCAATATACCTTCAAGACTTTGATTATCAAATAGAACATCGCTCAGGGACGAGAATGAGACATGTTGATGCGTTGAGTAGAGTATCGTGTTTTATGCTGAGCGATACTGTTGTACATCGCTTGAAACAAGCACAATTACTAGATGAATGGACGAAAGTAGTGAGAAGCCTTGTAGAAAACAAAGGGAAAGGGAAAAAGGGAAAAATCAAATACTTTTTAAAGATCCTAATCGCAAGCTTATTGTTGTACCGTCGCAGATGGAAAATGAAATAATTACGATTGCTCATAAGCAAGGACATTTTGCTGCGAAGAAAACGCAAGATTTAGTTGAGAAATCTTACTTCATACCAAAACTTAAAGAAAAGGTTGTTCGTGTTTTGGACAGTTGTGTGGAGTACTTATGTACGCAGACGATGTTAAATTATGCCTCCAGTACAAGGACACTTCTTGCCATTTGGACTTACAATCCGATCTAGACCGATTTCAAATATGGTGCCGTGATAACATATTAAACTTAAATGGCTCCAAGTGTAAAGTTATGACCTTTTGTCGTGCCAACCCAATACGCACGACTTACACTCTAAGTGGGTGCTCTCTGGACAGAATAACACGAGTTGATGATCTTGGTGTTCTTCTGGACCCAAAACTAAAATTTTCTGACCATATTTCGTCTATTGTCAATAAGGCCAGGGGTGTGCTTGGTTTTATAAAAAGGTGGTCTAAGGAATTTGATGACCCTTACTTGACTAAAACCTTATTTATTTCAGTAGTCCGTCCGATTCTCGAGTACGGATCACCTGTTTGGAGTCCACAATACGCAGTCCACTCGGACCGCATTGAATCGGTCCAAAAAAACTTCTTACTTTTTGCCTTGCGGCGCCTAAATTGGGATGCAAACCATATATTACCCCCTTATTCCAGTAGACTACTTTTAATTAATTTACCATCCCTAGCTAACCGTAGAACTATGCTTGGAACAGTTTTTATTTGTAAACTTATTCGTGGGGATGTTGAGAGTCCCGACTTGATTAGTGGGCTTAACTTCTCGGTTCCATGTAGATTCACTAGAAACTGTATACCCCTTATCTTAAATCATTGTAGATCTAATTATGAGTTGCATGACCCTTACAGAGTTTTATGTTCTGACTATAATAGACTTTATCCTATTACCTGTAATCTTGACTCTCTGCCGCTATTAAAACAATCGATTTTAACTTTTCTATTACATAATTAGATCCTACTAACACTAATATTTAACATAGTTATTCCTCATTATATTCATTTCCTCGTTCCTATTCTATTTTTTATATCGCGTCTATATCTTCTCGCGAATCGAGCCGTACGATACACGGCAGCGCCCCTCGGTCGGTTGGGCGGGAGGTGTGGCCGTGGTACCCGTGCGAAAAAAAAAAAAAAAAAAAAAAAAAAAAATATTAAAATCATGAATGCCTAAAAGGCAAGGGGTCACCGGAAAAATGACTCCAAGGAAGGTGATAATAGGTTGGGCGGGATAAATGCGACCACATCCGTGGCTTCGCTACTCTGACTTTCTCTACTTTCGCCCCAGCATTCTGGTTCTTCAACTTCTTTTCTGCATTTTTTTTATTATTTTGTTTCCCCTTTCGTTAACTTATTCTCTCTTGTCGCAACCTCGCTATATTCCTATATTCTAATCTTTGATATAATTTTGGTAGTGATAAGAACTGTGTAAGCAAGACCACATCCCCCGAAAGTGCTGTTTGAATTTCGCTTCTACAAATTTCACACGGCGATATGTATACCCGCTACTCCTACAGTAAAGGGGTATACTAGATTCATCGAAAAGTATGTAACAGGCAGAAGGAAGCGTTTCCGACTATATAAAGTATATATATTCTTGATCAGGATTAATAGCCGAGTCGATCTAGCCATGTCTGTACGTCCGTATGGACGTCGAAATCTCAGGGACTATACAAGCTAGAAGGTTTAAATTTAGCATACAGATTCTAGAGACAAAGACGCAATGCAAATTTGTTGACCCATGCTGCCACGCTCTAACGAACACAAGCCGCACAAAACTGCAACGCCCACACTTTTGAAACAAGTGATAATATTGTATCACATTTATATTTGTTTTATACATTTCTATCGATTTGCACGATTTTCGCCACGGCCACTCTAATGCTCGAAAATCTCTCAAAACTGCCATTTTTGACAAATGGTTGGATATTTTTTCATAATTTTTTAGTCGCTTAAATTTCTATCGATTTGCTAAAACATTTTGCCAAATTTGGCCACGCCCACTCTAACGCCCCAAAGTCGTAAAACCAGTCACACCTACGCTGTAGAAAAATTGATTGATCTCATTTTATTCCCCAATATCTACCTATATCCCAGAAAAATATCCCAAATGAAATTTTGCGTTCACATTCACACTAGCTGAGTAATGGGTATCTGACAATCGGGGAACTCGACTATAGCATTCTCTCTCGCAATTATTATTATGATTATTATAATTATTATTATTATTGTTATGATTATTATTATTATTTTTTTTTTTTTTTTTTCGCTGGGGACCCACGGCCACACCTCCAGCCCAACCGACCGAGGGGCGCTGCCGTATATCGTACGGCTCGATTCGCGAGAAGATATATACGCGATATAAAAAATAGAATAGGAACGAGGAAATGAATATAATGTGGAATAACTATGTTAACTATTAGTGTTAGTAGGATCTAATTATGTAATAGAAAAGATAAAATCGATTGCTTTAATAGCGACAGAGAGTCAAGATTTCAGATAATAGGATAAAGTCTATTATAGTCAGAACATAAAACTCTGTAAGGGTCATGCAACTCATAATTAGATCTACAATGATTTAAGATAAGGGGTATATAGTTTCTAGTGAATCTTGGAACCGAGAAGTTAAGCCGACTAATCAAGTCGGGACTCTCAACATCCCCACGAATAAGTTTACAAATAAAAACTGTTCCAAGCATAATTCTACGGTTAGCTAGGGATGGTAAATTAAATATTTAATTAATTAAATATGGTTTGCATCCCAATTTAGGCGCCGCAAGGCAAAAAGTAAGAAGTTTTTTTGGACCGATTCAATGCGGTCCGAGTGGACTGCGTATTGTGGACTCCAAACAGGTGATCCGTACTCGAGAATCGGATGGACTACTGAAATAAATAAGGTGTTAGTCAAGTAAGGGTCATCAAATTCCTTAGACCACCTTTTTATAAAACCAAGCACACCCCTGGCCTTATTGACAATAGACGAAATATGGTCAGAAAATTTTAGTTTTGGGTCCAGAAGAACACCAAGATCATCAACTCGTGTTATTCTGTCCAGAGAGCATCCACTTAAAGTGTAAGTCGTTCGTATTGGGTTGGCACGACAAAAGGTCATAACTTTACACTTGGAGCCATTTAAATCTAATATGTTATCACGGCACCATATTTGAAATCGAACTAGATCGGATTGTAAGTCCAAATGGCAAGAAGTGTCCTTGTACTGGAGGCATAATTTAACATCGTCTGCGTACACAAGTACACGCGAATATTTTATTATTAAGGAGAGGTCGTTAATGAATAAGGTAAAAAGAAGCGGACCAATATGGCTCCCTTGTGGGACACCGGATGTGACTCGGAGAATAGAAGATAACGAATTTTTAAAGAGGACTTGTTGTGTCCTGCCATTCAGATAGCTTGAAATCCAATTTAGAAGATCAACATGGAAACCTATATGATATAAACCTATGATATAAGATCAAGTTTTTTATTAGAAGGTAATGATTAACAGAGTCAAATGCTTTACTAAAATCAGTGTAGATGACATCTGTTTGAAGATTATTTTTGAAACCCAGTATTACGAAAGAAGTTAGCTCCAAGAGGCTAGTGGTTGTAGATCTGCGTTTCATAAAACCGTGTTGACACGGTGATATGATTGATCTACAAAGGTGCTGCAAATGAGGAGTGATAACATTTTCGAAAAGTTTTGGGATAGCCGACCATTTAGAGATTCACAAAGGACTCCTTCCATATATGAGGGAATTGTGAAGATTCCAAAGATAAGGTAAACAGTTTCAGTAGAGGCTTGCAAAGGCTTCCGCAAAGAATCTGAGCACACAGCCAAGGATTCCATCGGGACCTGGCGAATAGACCGGTTTAACACGCTGAAGATCGTTAAACAGTGAGCTTTCGTTTATAGTGGGGCAAAATATTAGATTCGACTTAGATACCGCATAAGAGTATGGCTGTTCGGAATGAGGTAAAGTTTAGCCTCCGAAAATTTGCCTTGCGAAAACAGGGAATTCGCTTTGTTGACTTCTCTGAATTTACTTTTAATACCGATTTAATAATACTTTTAAGTCGATTTCTACCTCGAAAGTAGGATGATATTGATCTTCAGGTTGAGTAAGAGGTACTACCCTGGACAGAAACACACTTTCAGGACTTGTTACAAAACATAGATCCCAAAGTCGACCAAGAGAGTTTGGAATATAATTAACTTGCGACAGCGATAAGTCGAGCAAGCCGTAAAGTCATGTTGTGCTAAAGGGAGAAGGATATTCGATTGTTTTTCTGGGGACCATATTGTGCCAGGTATATTAAAATCACCTAGAACTACCAATTGGTCCCTGTCAGAAAGTTTATTCAAGATGGACTGGATAGCGGACAGATGATTCTGATATTCCGGGAATTCAGAAGATGGCGGAATATAGGAGCACGTAATATAAACTGATCTGTCGGAAAAAGACGGCTTTACACATACGAATTCCGAGTTACGGGAATAGTCCAAAAGTAACTCCTCCGACGCGAGGGTAGATCTAACCGAATTAAGACTCCACCTCCCCGTCTGGAGGGACGGTCAAACCTATATATAGTGTACATACCTGGGAAGACTTCGGAGTTGAGTATCTCCGGCTTTAACCAAGTCTCTGTGAGCACTATAATATGGGATGCAAATGAAAGACTATCACAATACAATTTGATTAATTTGCTACGCAAGTCTCTAACATTTTGATAGGAGATAGTAAGTTTTGTAGTTAGTTTTTTGAAGAGGAAGAAGATGAAGAGGCGGATGGTGCAGTGGTCTGGCCACGTGAGGGAAGTTTAATTCCCACGGGCACCTTTTTCTTATTTTTGGTCTTAGCTTCAAACTCTTTTACCACCATACTATCCGGCCAAAAATCACCCGAACATATGGTCGAAAAGAGCTCGTTTGGGACAGTTATCTTAAAAGATGATATGTCCCTAGCGTAAGAGAAATTAAATTTTTCCACTTTTATATTATTGGCTTTTGGTTTTGTCTTGTATATAAGACAATACATCCGACGATGTTTGATCAGGGGAAAGCCGAGAAACGAAAATTTGTTTCTTTAGTGGAACCACCGCGAGGGGTTTTGGCGCTGCAGATTGTATTTCTGAAGCGCCAACTTGTGCCGGTAGTCCGGACTCAATGTTCCCTTGTGGTGGTAAACTAATCGAGACAGGTGGAATCACTGGTTGAGAAACCAGTGCAGACAATTCGGAATTTTTAGCAATCACAGGGTGGGGTCCATCTACAGCTGATTGATCGGATTGCTCCGAATCTTTTTTAGCTGCCGATCTTAGCAGCATATGTGGATTTGCTGCGATTGACAGCTGATCAGTTGTGGAGTCCTGTTGATCATTTGCCAGTTGACAGTTATCTTGAAAGATGATATGTCCCTAGCGTAAGAGAAATTAAATTTTTCCACTTTTATATTATTGGCTTTTGGTTTTGTCTTGTATATAAGACAATACATCCGACGATGTTTGATCAGGGGAAAGCCGAGAAACGAAAATTTGTTTCTTTAGTGGAACCACCGCGAGGGGTTTTGGCGCTGCAGATTGTATTTCTGAAGCGCCAACTTGTGCCGGTAGTCCGGACTCAATGTTCCCTTGTGGTGGTAAACTAATCGAGACAGGTGGAATCACTGGTTGAGAAACCAGTGCAGACAATTCGGAATTTTTAGCAATCACAGGGTGGGGTCCATCTACAGCTGATTGATCGGATTGCTCCGAATCTTTTTTAGCTGCCGATCTTAGCAGCATATGTGGATTTGCTGCGATTGACAGCTGATCAGTTGTGGAGTCCTGTTGATCATTTGCCCGTGGTTGCGGGGCCTTAGGCAGTCTACCACCAGCGGCTTTTTTGCGCTTTGGAGATTCATCTAATAGCTTAAGGCCATTAAACTGTGCATTAAGCGCGAAAAGAAGTTCATCGGCTCGACGAAAATTATCTCTAGCTACGCCAAAACTGTTGATCAGTTCTTTCAAGCCACCTTTAGTTTGGCGCATAAACGATTTCATCTCGTTCGCAACCACAAGGCAAGAATCACAACAGATCTTTAGATTTTGGTCCTTTGTTAGGTCATCACTTGTACGGCCATTAAAACCAGCGCACTTAGTATGCACCATTCTATCACATAGCCAACAAGTCATTTTTGGCTGCTCAGGTTTTATAACCTGGCAACAATTTTTATAAAAGCAGACAACATTTACGGTTTCCATGTTTAACTGAAATCAGACCACTGTGCGTGCACGAAAACACGAGACCAAAACTTTCAAGCGAGCTGTTAAAAGAACCGCACGAGAGCAGTCTGCACGCTGAGAAATTTAGATTTTGTGAGAGAGAGAGAGAGAGAGAGAGAGAGAGTGAGAGCGAAAAGTGCAGTTTATGTGCATGCAAAAAAACAACACCAAACACCACTGCAAACAACGCACAAAAAGGGAGAGTAAACAATACAAAGAGACGAAAAATGCAAACTACTTTGTATATTTGTTTAATCTACTGCACAAATCACAAAAGAATCACTCGCGAAGAGAACGGATCTTTAATAATTATGTTTAAATATATGATAATTACAGAAAATTATTTAAAAACTACGGCTGGTTTAACAAACACAAAATAAAAACCGGGGAGCAAAAAAAACACGACCGTTCGCTTTGAAAGCTAATAGACGTTTTTTTTTATTATGAAATATTATTATTTTTATTATTTATTATTTTTTTATTTTTTTTTATTTTCTTATGAAATTAAAAAATAATTATTATTTTTATATATTTATTTCTCAATGTAATGTCTTCTTTTTGGAAAATTTATGTTTCAAATTACAGTAGTTATAATAATTTCCTTTGCATTTGCTTTAATTATTTAGTATACTTATTAAGTCATTTGACTTAATATGATGTGTGTAAATGAACCATTTTTATTATTTAAAATGCGCATTATATTCAGCTTTCAGTTAAATTTTTGTTTTTTGGTCTTTTCCAATTTGATATTTTATAAAAAGCGCGCACTTTTGGGTGGGAAGAATAGCGCGCCATCATCATATTGCTACAAAATTGGACACAACTCCATATATGTAAATTCGTTTCTTCGATCAGAATTGATTTCGGCACGAAAATCGTCTTCTAGCACAAGTACGCACACATATAGACGTTCTCGTCTACTGTTTTTACTCACACAAGCAAGCAAATTCTATTTTTAGATTTTTTACACTCTCAGCGTAAGCGAGCGGAAAGAGAGCAAAAAATATGGCCGTTACGCATCTTGTTATTCTAGTGTCTTTTTTATGGCCATGTACACCCACATTACCTAGAATGCCGAAAGGATTTTCGGACATCACCCATTATCCGCACGTTGGTGTCACTCAAACATTCCGGTATGTTTTTTGTTTTATTACACAAAAATATAATTATTGATTAATTCTAACATTTTTTCATTTTCTTCTCAATCCCTCATCAGGCAGTGATCACTTTTGAGCCAATCGATGTTCCCCAAATGAAGCAGCCGAAACAGCCAGGCTCCTGTCAGAACCTCTCTCTGACTCCGAGTCGATACCCCAGGCCACGGAAGAGGAGATCAGCAATTTAATAGCGGCAATGGGTAACCACAAGGCTCCAGGCGATGATGCCATCAATGCCATTGCTATAAAGCTCCTACCCCCTATTAGCAAGTCACTAATCACGACCATAATAAATAAGTGCTTGCAATTGGGGCACTTCCCTTCATCATGGAAACGCGCCGAAGTAGTTATGATCCTGAAGCCTGGTAAACATGAAGCCAATCTCGCCTCCTACCGCCCGATCAGCTTACTGCCAGTACTCTCCATGGTACTCGAAAGAGTATTTTTGTCCAGAGTATTGCCGGTGATTGAGGAGGCTGGTCTGATCCCTGATCACCAGTTTGGCTTTAGGCGCCGCCACGGGACACCAGAGCAAGGCCACCGAGTAGCGCAATATATCCTGGACGCCTTTGAGAATAAGAAATACTGCCTAGCAGTAATGCTGGACATTAAGCAAGCCTTTGATCGTGTTTGGTACCCCGGTCTCCTCCTAAAGCTCTAAAACGGCCTGCCCCAGCCATATTTCAAGTTCTTGAAATCGTTCCTGGAGGGCAGAAGATTCGCCGTCAGGTGTGGAGAAGCGCGAGTTACCGCCTCAGCATTTACCCTCGGCGGTCCCCCGCCAAAGCCGCCTCGACAACCAGAGCCATAGAGAGCTGAGACAGAGTATCAGCTAACTGACGAAATGCTGCATCGACGATCCCAATATTACGACCACTCGACAAAACATAAAACCGCATCCGTTCCACTTCTACTTTTCAGCCAGATCAGCACTTTAAGTAAACAATATGTAACAAACAGAGTAGCGAATAACTCGAAGTAGAAATAAAGCATTCATTCTGAAAATCGAAATCAAAACGAACAGACGTTCTTTTCCTCTGGATTAAATCCAAAATTCAAACCAAAGACACCCGGCAGTTTCCACAGGGATCCACCACGAGAACATACTTATCATAACTGGCGCAGTCGGAAGCCCTTGGACTAAGGACGAATTCATCAACAAGGAATTCGAGACGACCAAGGATGTGGATTAAATTAGCAATAGCATTGTAAGATCATGTGAGTAGAGTGAAGTATGTGCAATGGAGGTGTCGATAATAAAAGCGAAAGTAAAATTAACTAATAAATTTCCAAGCAATGGGAAGAAAGGAAACAAGTGCAATAACAGAAAATCAAAATAAAATAAATAAATAAAGCCAGAAATAACAAAAGAGTGAGGGAAAATACATGAAGGAAAAATTAATTAATTAAAAGAATGGAGGAGAAACGATATGCATAAGACGAACTTGGTTCGAAAACGAACGAGAGGTCGAAGCTCGATGGCAACCACCCGAATGTGCGTCGAACTTCTACGACAACCGCCGAGTTCGCTCGGTATGGCAGCGGCCGACGCTTGTTTACTCAGACGTACCGCGTCGGAACGTCGAACAGTCGACATCCGACTAGGTTCGATGTCGTCTGATCGAGTCGGTCGTGGCGACATTCGGTTCGGGTCGAACATTTCCGCTTATCAGGCCACTCGTTCGAACCTTGCATACAAGTTCAGGGACGGATTGAAGGGCGTAGTGGCGCCCAAAGAATAATAAGAAATTAAATAATGCGGCCATTCACATGTATTGGGCGGCGCAATGCAACGCGCAGGGCGGCTGCCTAGCGTAGGAATGGTAACGCATAGGTATATTTGAAAAATTAACAAAAGGTGAATTTAAAATAATTAAAGTTGAATTTTAGCGATCTAACCATTCACACGTATTAGGCGGCGCACTGTAATTTACAGGGCGGCCGCTTAGCGTAGGGGTGGTTAGCTGGAAATACATCGAGGAAAATAAACAAGAATCAAACGGGAAAGAATAATTAGAATCCAACGATCCAATCATTCACACGTATTAGGCGGCACACTGTAATGCACAGGGCGGCCGCCTAGCGTAGGAATGGTTGAGATTAAGCATTACTCAATGTTACAAGTCAAGGGAGAATACCATAGCAATGACTGTTCGCAATTGGTTGTGAGGCTGTAGAGCACAGCTGAACAGCTAGCTTCAGCATGCAGGGTATTATGTTATATTAAATAAAGAAAGGAAATAAATAAATAGAGAAAAGAGATTAAATTAAATAAATTGAATAAAGGAAATAAATAAACAAATAAAGAAAGAAAGAAGAAGCAGGCGACAAATATTATATATAACAAAAAAAAAAAAAAAAAAAAAAAGACCCCATTGCGCTAAATTAATTTTGAACCATAGAAGGAGAAAATTACTCATAATAATTAATTACAGAACTCCATTTCACATACGGATACTCGAGGATCCACCGCACACACTATATACAAACAATTCGGAAGTCAACACGTATCCTTAAGTAAACTACACAACTAGCACACAGCGATTCACCGCTTTTCACAAACAACACACTTCTATTAATTTATAAGTCAGAATATTTAGATAAGGGACACAAACATTAACACTAACACAAACAATACATAGACGTGATAGAACGATGTCGAATCCAACAGAAGGACAAGAGGTTAGGAAGCCAACGAGTGTACTAGAGGCCATCAAGGTGATAGACCTGGTGGAAATAATTCCGAAATTTGAAGGTGAAGGAGGAAAGTTAGATGGTTTTATAGCAGCAGTAGAACAGATGTTGAGCCTGATTAAGGGTGAAGAAAGATCAAATATAGGAGTGATAGCACTTCGACCTGTCCGAAGCAAGATAGTAGGAGCGGCGGACAGGGTCCTGGATTTGGACGAAGCAGAGTTGAGTTGGGATCAGATCAAGGGAATATTGATCTCCCATTTTAAGGACAAGAGATCAGAGCAGGATTTAATAATGGAACTGACCAACATTAGAGAAAGGAAGTTGGAAGTGGAGGCCTTGTATACCAAGGTCATGACATTGAAAAAGGCGCTGGTGAGCCTTGTTAAGTCTAGCGGGAATAATATACTGTTGAGAGGAGAAAAAGTTAGGTGGTATGAAGAAATGGCACTAAATGCTTTTGTGTCAGCATTAAAGGGCCCAATAGGGGTGACCATTAGAAATATGGAGGGGCTGAATATAGCAAAAGCTTACGAAATAGCTTGCAGGGAAAGGAACCTGTTAGCCTTGGCGGAATCAGATCGGAAAGCACAGGACTCAACGGAGTCAAAAGATAAGGCTACTGAGGAAGTTCAGAAACAAGAGGAGAAAGAGGAGTCCCAACCAAGTGGAACCCATAGGGAAACAGGCGTTTGGCCGCAGTACCGGTGGGGAGGAAACGACCAACCTCCGTTTCCGATGCCATTTACTATGCCAAATATGAATGGTTGGCCTGGATTTGGGTTCCCATACCCGATGATGGGAAATCCATTTAGGTCAGGCAATTTTAATCAAGGAGAGACCTCCAATTATCAAAGACCGTATCGTAATTTTCAGAATAGGAATTCGAGATGGAATCAAGGACAGGCAAACAGGGACCGACCAAGGAACAATTATGGCTATAATAGCAACAATGGCAGAGATAGAGGACAGTTGGCAATAGAAGCACCGACGAACACAGAGGGCAGCGGACAGTCAAGAATGTCCAAGAACGTTAATAACTCGAATAACTCAGGACAATCCAGGCAGCCTTACAATTCGTACAGATCCAACAACTCGAACAATTCCAACAATTCAGGTCGATCTTTTAATGCAAATAACACCTCAGATAGGCTGAGTAATCAGGCATCGATTAGGGGACAATTGCATAATATCCAAGAGGACGATGCAAATTTTCCCCAATCAGCCTCGAACAACCCTCAGGATATTTAGGAACTAGAAAAACCCATTCAACGTTGCCCTATTTGTTAATACAGATTACTCCCGAAAGATCAATAAAGCTATTGATCGATACAGGATCAACCTTTTCGTTTATTGGGCCAGAGTTGGTACATCCCCAGTACATAAGGAAATTAAAAGAACCAATAACCATTAAAACTATTGCACATTTACATGAGGTTGAGAGGGAAGCATTCTTACCAATGTTCACGGAGTTAGGTGGAATCGGTAAAATGAGAGTGCTCCTCTTTAAATTTCACAACGTCTTTGAGGGACTGATCGGAATGGATATGCTACACCAGTTGAAGGCAGTTATTGATATGCAGAAAGGATGGTTCGAGGTAGAAAGGGTGAAACAGAAAATTCACTTCGAAACCTACAAACCATCAGAACTGTATTCAATAGAGGCCGGGTCAAAAAGGGTCATATCTATTCCGGTGCGACTGGAAGACGGAGATTTCGTAATTAGCAGAACTATAGTAAAAGAGAATATGGAAATATCAGAGGGAATCTATAGGGCAGTGTCAGGGCAAAGCTGGATGGAGGTCACGAATTATGCAGAATCTGACCAGGAATTATTTTTAGAAGAACCATTAGATGTTGTAGAATTCAAAACTAATCAACATTTTGAATTAAACACGATAGAGCAAGAAAAGAACAGTAGGACTAGCATTCCGTTTGACAAAATCAGGACAGATCATTTAAACAAACAGGAACTTGGAGAGCTTCACAGAATTTGTAGGAAGTATCCGAGTATATTCCACAAGGAAGGGGACAACTTATCTTTCACAAACGTGGTCAAACACCAAATAGGAACAAAAGATGATATTCCCATTTATGCCAGGCCTTATAGATATGCGTTTAAGGAAAGGCAGGAGGTGAGAAGACAGTTGGAGAAGTTATTAGACCAAAAGATAATAAGACATAGCCATTCGCCGTGGAGTGCTCCAGTCTGGCTAGTGCCTAAAAAGAAGGATGCCTCAGGGGAAAGAAAATGGCGAATGGTAGTGGACTATAGGAAGCTAAACGAGAAGGTGGTAAAAGATAGATACCCACTGCCTATAATAAATGACGTATTAGATAGCCTAGGTAGAGCTAAGTACTTCTCAACGTTAGACTTAGCAAGTGGATATCATCAGATTGAGGTCCAGGAGACGGACATTCCGAAAACGGCCTTCTCCGCAGAGGGAGGGCATTTCGAGTATGTCCGAATGCCATTCGGCTTGAGCAATGCTCCCGCAACCTTTCAGAGATTGATGAATAACATCTTTGGAGAGTTGTTGGGTGAATGTTGTCTCATTTATATGGACGACATCATGGTGTTCTCAGCGTCCTTGCAGGAACACATTACGGACCTAGGAAAAGTTTTCAAAAAGCTTACGGAAGCTAATTTTAAACTGCAGCTAGATAAGACGGAATTTCTGAGAACAGAGGTAGAATACTTAGGACATGTGGTGACCCCACAGGGGATCAAACCAAACCCGGGAAAGATTGAAGCAATTAAGAAATTCACCGTCCCGAAGACGAGGAAGCAGATAAAATCCTTCCTAGGGTTATTAGGTTACTACAGAAAGTTCATTAAGGACTTCGCAGCAATAACGAAACCTCTCACTAAACAACTTAAAGGGAAAAAGGCAGTACAGGTAGACGAGGAATACTTAGAAGCATTTGAGGTGTGCAAAACCCTCCTATGCAATGACCCAATTTTACAGTTTCCCGATTTCGAAAAGCCATTCATCCTGACCACGGATGCAAGTAATTATGCTATTGGAGCGGTCCTATCACAGGGAAACCTGGGAACGGACAGACCAATAGCATACGCAAGTAGAACCCTGTCAACATCCGAAATAAACTACGCCACGATAGAGAAAGAAATGCTTGCCATTATTTGGTCAATAAAACATTTCAGACACTAACTGTTCGGCACTAAGTTCAAAATAGTGACGGATCATAGGCCATTAACCTGGCTAATGAGCATTAAGGAGCCCGATTCTAAACTTGTAAGATGGAGACTCCAGATGTTAGAATATGACTATGAAATAGTATACAAAAAGGGTTCCTTGAACGTAGTGGCGGACGCATTGAGCAGAATCCAACCGGAGCTTAACGTATTGGAAAACGCCTCGGAAGTGGCAACAAACGGCAAGACGATACACTCCGCGGGGGAAGATTTGCAGTTGGGATTTCCAATTTCCGAAAAGCCACTTAACGAGTATAACATTCAGGTGGTTGTAGAGAAAGGGAAAACGTCTAAAGTAATGAAGCAAGTTCCATTTAGGAACAAAATGCGGATAATTTGGACAGAAAATAACTTTGACGACGAGACAATTGGCCGTAAACTCAGGGAAATTTTAAAACCAAAGAGAACGGTAGCATTGCTGATACCGGAGGAGTTGGTCTTAACCATCCAAGAGGTATACTGCAAATATTTTGCTTACAGTAAATTATATAGGGCGATAAGATGTACAATCTTGTTGCCAGATATAGTTGAGAAGGATCAGCAAGAATAGGTTGTTAAAGATTATCACTTGAAGAGTAACCACAGGGGGATAGAGGAAACATTAGCACATTTAAAAAGGGAGGTCTTCTTTCCTCATATGAAGCAGCTAATAACGCAAACAATTAACAATTGCGATAGTTGTCAGACACAAAAATATGACAGAAGGCTGAAGGACAGAATACAGTATGACGGAAACTCCGGACAGACCCTTAGAAATAGTGCATATCGACTTATATTTCGTTAATAAGAAAAATGTTTTCACGATTATCGACAAATTTTCGAGATATGCCTGGGGGGTAACTATCCCAGCCAAGGAAAGTATTAACATTGTTAAAGCAATGAACAACTTTATGGCTCTGTTTGGGATACCTAAGAAGTTAGTATGCGACCAGGGAGTCGAGTTCTCGTCGAATCTGTTTAAAGATTTTTGTAGGCAGTACGAACTTGAACTGCATACAACATCCTTCCAACAGTCGTCGAGTAACTCCACGGTAGAAAGGTTGCACTCAACAATAACGGAGATATACCGGTTGATTACAGAGAGTAAGAAGGCAAAGAAATTAGAACTCCGACACGAGGAGATACTGAGCGAAGCGTTTATAACATACAATAACGCGATTCATTCAGCAACGAAACTGACGCCTCAGGAACTCTTTACTGGCAGAACGCAGGATTTTCTGAATAATGTGACCTTCAGTAATGAACACGATTATTTGCAGAAAATCAATGCGTTTCAAGCTGAGATCTATCCGAAGGTAAAAGAAAGAGTGGAAAGCCAGAAGGCGAAGAGAATTGAGGCAGCCAATATTGATAGGCAGGAACCAGACCCGGTACAGGTGGGAAACGTAGTATTTCGAAAAGAGAACCGGAGAGATAAGCTCACCCCCAGATTCTCTAAACACAAGGTGTTAGAAGATAACAACCTAACACTGACATCAACCAAACCACAGAAAATTCACAAGGAGAAAATCCGAAGAATTACTAAACCAAAAGAATAATTTTGCAGGTGGTCCATGGCCATGGCTGAAGGAAGCAGGGTTGAGATCACGACCTTGGAGAAAAACGAACCGTTGGCCCAGATAGAAATTGGAACGGCAAGGGTGGTACAAACGTATCAAACGTATATACACATCGTGAAACTGCAGGAGTACAAGGAAATAATAGACGGTATAGAAAAGACACTTGGAGAAGTCGAAGACGAATCGGGAACAAGGGACGTAATTAGAACACTTAAAAACAAACTACAGATGTTGAAAACAAGGTTGGAAGGAATTTGGCCTAGACATAGAAGAGCAAGGGGATGGATAAACGGATTGGGTTCGGTAGTCAAAGCGATAACGGGGAATTTTGACGCCGAAAAATTAGAAGAGGAAATAAGAGAAATGAGAGAAGAAGAAGAGAAATTGAGAGAGAGTATTAACTCACAGGAGAGAACAGGCAACAAGGTCAGTTTCATGTTCAAAAATTTAACGAAATACATAAATGAGGAGCAAAGCAGAGTAAATGCATTCATTAACAAATATAATAATGCCATAAGCAAGTCCTTTGTAGAAGAGGATAGGAGAATTTATAGATTAGAGTATATTGACAGAATTTCGCTCACTATAGATATGCTAGGGTTAAACTTGAACGACGTGACAGAGAGCCTGTTGCTGGCTAAGTTAGGAGTGATTTCAAGATTTTTGTTTGACAAGAAGGAAACGGACAAGTGTGTCCAAGAGTTAGAGAGACAAGGGATACGATTGGTATCAGACGAACACATGTATGAGTTTCTAGAATTAAGTGCAATTATGAATAACACAGATATAATATTTTCGATCAAATTACCATTGTTTAAAAAGGAAATATTTACATTCAGAAGATTAATACCGCTTCCCATGAACGGCACAGAATTTGTGATAACTCCAAATTATGTGGCGATTCATGAGAATGAAATACTTTACTATAAGGAAAAATGTCAACTAATAAGAAACATGTATATTTGTAAGAATGACAAGAGCATAAGCCAGATTAATTCTAAATGTATTAGGAAGCTGTTAAGTGGACAGAATGCGGAATGCGAAACGAAGGACGTCGGGCTACTTACAACAATCTTCGAACCAGAGGCCGGCTACATCGTAGTTTTCAACGGAAAGAATGTCAAACTTCAGACAGATTGCGGAGTTGATAAGACACTAAATGGATCAGTCCTTATAAGATTTACCAACTGCAAAGTGATGGTCAACAACGTACAGTATGAAGCGGAAGAAGGACTTAGCACAATGTTGGGATTAGACATACCTCGGATAGAGACGGTTAAGAGGAACAGGACAACCCAAGAATTGGGAATACACGAGCTGAGGATGGAAGACCTAGAAACAAAGGTACAGATCAGCAGAATGCAGTGGGGAATCACAATCCATACAACAACGACCTACACGATGCTCGGCGTACTGACGATAGTAATAGTCGTCGTGTCCTACTTCCCCAAAAAGACAACAATTTTCAAACCAGAGGTTACACAACGCCCCACCTTCACTCCCGCCATCGCTGAATCTGCTATGATAACAGCAGCTATGCCCCCGCTATGGTCGGTAGTTCAGTCTGAGGGGGAGGAGTTACCGCCTCAGCATTTACCCTCGGCGGTCCCCCGCCAAAGCCGCCTCGACAACCAGAGCCATAGAGAGCTGAGACAGAGTATCAGCTAACTGACGAAATGCTGCATCGACGATCCAAATATTACGACCACTCGACAAAACATAAAACCGCATCCGTTCCACTTCTACTTTTCAGCCATATCAGCACTTTAAGTAAACAATATGTAACAGAGTAGCGAATAACTCGAAGTAGAAATAAAGCATTCATTCTGAAAATCGAAATCAAAACGAACAGACGTTCTTTTCCTCTGGATTAAATCCAAAACTCAAACCGAAGACACCCGGCAGTTTCCACAGGGATCCACCACGAGAACCTACTTATCATAACTCGCGCTCAGACGTCAAAGAAGCCCGTGCAGGAGTTCCCCAAGGAAGCGTTCTCGGTCCGCTCCTCTACAACGCGTATACGGCTGACCTGCCGGTGATTCCGAGCCAGTACATTTTGGCAGCCACTTACGCCGATGATACTGCGTTCCTAACAACAGCAGATACCCCAGCAGAGGCCTCCCAGACTATGCAGGAGCAACTAGATCTACTGAACACGTGGCACACGAGATGGAATATATTGGTAAACAGCGACAAGTCAACCGCTACCACCTTCGCAACTAGGCGCGGCACTTGCCCACCAGTCAGTTTCAACGGGTTCCCAATCCCAGAGGTAGCCAATCCAAATTATCTTGGCTTTACACTGGACAGGAGACTTACATGGAGACCACACCTGCTAAAGAAGCGGAAACAGGCGGAGAACCGAGTCCGTGAATTCTACTGGCTGATGGGCAGACAATCTAAGCTACCGACTTCCACTAAGCTCCTTATCTACAAAGCGATCATAAGGCCAATCTGGACGTATGGCATTCAACTGTGGGGCACTGCATCGAAAAGTAACATCAACATTATCCAGACATTCGAAAACAAAACGCTCCACACAGTCACAGTCGCTGAGATAAGCTCACCCCCAGATTCTCTAAACACAAGGTGTTAGAAGATAACAACCTAACACTGACATCAACCAAACCACAGAAAATTCACAAGGAGAAAATCCGAAGAATTACTAAACCAAATGAATAATTTTGCAGGTGGTCCATGGCCATGGCTGAAGGAAGCAGGGTTGAGATCACGACCTTGGAGAAAAACGAACCGTTGGCCCAGATAGAAATTGGAACGGCAAGGGTGGTACAAACGTATCAAACGTATATACACATCGTGAAACTGCAGGAGTACAAGGAAATAATAGACGGTATAGAAAAGACACTTGGAGAAGTCGAAGACGAATCGGGAACAAGGGACGTAATTAGAACACTTAAAAACAAACTACAGATGTTGAAAACAAGGTTGGAAGGAATTTGGCCTAGACATAGAAGAGCAAGGGGATGGATAAACGGATTGGGTTCGGTAGTCAAAGCGATAACGGGGAATTTTGACGCCGAAAAATTAGAAGAGGAAATAAGAGAAATGAGAGAAGAAGAAGAGAAATTGAGAGAGAGTATTAACTCACAGGAGAGAACAGGCAACAAGGTCAGTTTCATGTTCAAAAATTTAACGAAATACATAAATGAGGAGCAAAGCAGAGTAAATGCATTCATTAACAAATATAATAATGCCATAAGCAAGTCCTTTGTAGAAGAGGATAGGAGAATTTATAGATTAGAGTATATTGACAGAATTTCGCTCACTATAGATATGCTAGGGTTAAACTTGAACGACGTGACAGAGAGCCTGTTGCTGGCTAAGTTAGGAGTGATTTCAAGATTTTTGTTTGACAAGAAGGAAACGGACAAGTGTGTCCAAGAGTTAGAGAGACAAGGGATACGATTGGTATCAGACGAACACATGTATGAGTTTCTAGAATTAAGTGCAATTATGAATAACACAGATATAATATTTTCGATCAAATTACCATTGTTTAAAAAGGAAATATTTACATTCAGAAGATTAATACCGCTTCCCATGAACGGCACAGAATTTGTGATAACTCCAAATTATGTGGCGATTCATGAGAATGAAATACTTTACTATAAGGAAAAATGTCAACTAATAAGAAACATGTATATTTGTAAGAATGACAAGAGCATAAGCCAGATTAATTCTAAATGTATTAGGAAGCTGTTAAGTGGACAGAATGCGGAATGCGAAACGAAGGACGTCGGGCTACTTACAACAATCTTCGAACCAGAGGCCGGCTACATCGTAGTTTTCAACGGAAAGAATGTCAAACTTCAGACAGATTGCGGAGTTGATAAGACACTAAATGGATCAGTCCTTATAAGATTTACCAACTGCAAAGTGATGGTCAACAACGTACAGTATGAAGCGGAAGAAGGACTTAGCACAATGTTGGGATTAGACATACCTCGGATAGAGACGGTTAAGAGGAACAGGACAACCCAAGAATTGGGAATACACGAGCTGAGGATGGAAGACCTAGAAACAAAGGTACAGATCAGCAGAATGCAGTGGGGAATCACAATCCATACAACAACGACCTACACGATGCTCGGCGTACTGACGATAGTAATAGTCGTCGTGTCCTACTTCCCCAAAAAGACAACAATTTTCAAACCAGAGGTTACACAACGCCCCACCTTCACTCCCGCCATCGCTGAATCTGCTATGATAACAGCAGCTATGCCCCCGCTATGGTCGGTAGTTCAGTCTGAGGGGGGAGGAGTTACCGCCTCAGCATTTACCCTCGGCGGTCCCCCGCCAAAGCCGCCTCGACAACCAGAGCCATAGAGAGCTGAGACAGAGTATCAGCTAACTGACGAAATGCTGCATCGACGATCCAAATATTACGACCACTCGACAAAACATAAAACCGCATCCGTTCCACTTCTACTTTTCAGCCATATCAGCACTTTAAGTAAACAATATGTAACAGAGTAGCGAATAACTCGAAGTAGAAATAAAGCATTCATTCTGAAAATCGAAATCAAAACGAACAGACGTTCTTTTCCTCTGGATTAAATCCAAAACTCAAACCGAAGACACCCGGCAGTTTCCACAGGGATCCACCACGAGAACCTACTTATCATAACTCGCGCTCAGACGTCAAAGAAGCCCGTGCAGGAGTTCCCCAAGGAAGCGTTCTCGGTCCGCTCCTCTACAACGCGTATACGGCTGACCTGCCGGTGATTCCGAGCCAGTACATTTTGGCAGCCACTTACGCCGATGATACTGCGTTCCTAACAACAGCAGATACCCCAGCAGAGGCCTCCCAGACTATGCAGGAGCAACTAGATCTACTGAACACGTGGCACACGAGATGGAATATATTGGTAAACAGCGACAAGTCAACCGCTACCACCTTCGCAACTAGGCGCGGCACTTGCCCACCAGTAAGTTTCAACGGGTTCCCAATCCCAGAGGTAGCCAATCCAAATTATCTTGGCTTTACACTGGACAGGAGACTTACATGGAGACCACACCTGCTAAAGAAGCGGAAACAGGCGGAGAACCGAGTCCGTGAATTCTACTGGCTGATGGGCAGACAATCTAAGCTACCGACTTCCACTAAGCTCCTTATCTACAAAGCGATCATAAGGCCAATCTGGACGTATGGCATTCAACTGTGGGGCACTGCATCGAAAAGTAACATCAACATTATCCAGACATTCGAAAACAAAACGCTCCGCACAGTCACAAACGCTCACCCTTTCCACGATAATGCCACTATACACGAGGTCCTCAGCTTCCCCTGGGTGAAGGATGAGACTAAGAAAAGCAGCAGGCAGTACATGCAGAGGCTTCAAGACCACCCAAACAACCTGGCACAAGACCTGCTGGACACCAGTCAACGCACCAGGAGGATGCACCGATCACACCCTTTGGACCTCTCTGGGATTAGACACGCAAATTAAATTAAATTATATACATACATTATTATATACATCATACATACAATATCGACAGTTATTGTATAGTTTCGCAACAATTTATGTAATCAATTAATTCTCTACCGTTAAGTTTAGTCATCAAATTTAATGATTGTCCGCGAAGGACAGTTTTAAATTATACATCCAAAAAAAAAAAAAAAAAAAAAAAAAACTTTTGATTTGATTTGAAATGGTCAAAGAAAAAGTGTGGGAATCCTCTAGGGCTACAAAGTGTTTATTGAGACGGCACTTCTTTTGACGTATTCACATTCGTAGGATCACCTAATCCTGAGGAGCTCCGGGGCATCAGAAGGGACGTGCAAACTAAACGTGGATGTGTGTTGTTTCCCCTGTCTGGCTAACCATCTTTTCGCGACCCAAAGTTGAACGGCACGACGCCGACAAATCGGACTCGCGATTGACTCCAGATTGAGTGACAAATTCAGGTAAGCGTTACAAAATATTTTACACAAAAAATAAGCCGAATTGAATAATATATTCTAGCACCGTTGAAATTATTGTGGCGGTCGCCGCCTTCAGACTACAGTAGTCAAGGAATGTTACCCTGGAAGACTCCTGATCCAACGAACGTGGCCATCGCTGCGCTGATGTGTAAACATTTTGATCCTTTGAGAAATTCTTTTGTTTTCCCCCACCAGTGGTAAGAAACATAAAATGTTCACACTATAAACTTGTGCGTACACTTAATAAGTTAAATTCGGGTGTTTGAATCTAACTGACTCGCTGCTGCGAGGGCTTCGCCTTTTATTCATTCTTACAGAGGTTCTTATCATCTAATTATATAATGCAGCGCTTGTAAGACGCCGCAGTCTGCGTTGGTAAATGCTGCTGAGTTTTATTCTTAAATCTATGGTGAGGCCTATGACCGCGCTAATCATCTGCCACGTGGTCATATCTCTTGACACTCCGGCAATAGGCCGCTGCAATCGTATCGAGCGATACGTCAGTAAAGTTCGGTGATCAAAATCAAATAAAAATTTCGAAAATAAGATTATAAATCTCTTTAACTTTAGTCGCAAACCTGCAGTCGTTGCTGTGCAAAACAGCACGCATTTTAAGCTTTGGACTCTGCCTTGCAGAGTCGGCATATGGACAACAACAAACAACAGTGGATAAGATGCGTTAAACTTGCAATTTGTGCCCATTGGGCCCTTCTCTCTGTGGACTTCTCAAAAACAGTAAACACCAGAGCGGAACTGAAAACGACCCTGCCAGTTTTAAAGTCAGAATAGAATTGAGTAAAAAATTAAAGCCAGGGCCTAGACCACCCAACTACACCATTAACAGAAATAATGAAATCCGCCATGTACAATACGCGCCGTCGTCAGCTGTCAGAAATGGAGTCTCCTATGCTGACATAACAAGAACTAAAGCTGAAAACAACTACAGCGTTCCTGCTAAGAACACAATCACTCTAAATACTGAAAAGCAATACAACTCTAACAGGAACCTTGCCACTCTCGAGAAGGCAATCTTGGACATTAACGCCAGATTGGATCAACTTTTTAAATTAGTCATGGAAACAATTGAGTCCAATATAGCTTTTCGTGACCTAGTCCACGTTCTGATTTCTAAAAAATGATAGTCTTAAACTTTAAAATCGGATTATGGAACGCAAGAGGATTAGTACAGAAGAATGAAGAACTTCGACTTTTTCTTATTGCCCACTCTATAGACATCATGCTAATTACTGAAACTCATATGCGCCCTGGACTAAAAGTATACACTCCTGGCTACGAACAATATTATGCCAATCATCCAAGTAACACCGCAAAAGACGGTTCTGCAATCTTCATCAAAGCCAATATTCGCCATAGTCAAAATATATCAACAATGTGCACTGATTTACAAGTCACCAGTCTCAATGTACCAACAAGTGGTGGTATTATCAAAATAGTTTCTCTATATCTTCCTCCAAATAAGCGTTGGACTAAAAACGACTTTGATCAGCTACTGATCACATTGGGCCCCAAGTGTATAGCAGGAGGGGATTACAATGCTAAGCACCAATGGTGGGGCAACCTAAGGGCACGCAGTCGAGGAAAACGACTGCAAGAGGCCATCATAACTAGTTCTAGCGAAGTTCTAGCTACAGGTGAACCTACCTTTTACTCATCTAACACTAGACTGACGCCAACAGCTTTGAACTTTTTTATCGTAATTGGGGTGCCAATAAATAAACTTTCAATTGAAACAAAATACGATCTATCTTCTGATCACCTACCTAAAGTAGCAACATTAAGCAACTCTCCCCAATATAAATCCAGAAAGAAATCCTTACTAGCTCCCGGCTCCTCTGTCGAAACATTTAGGAATGTCCTAGACAGAAGCATTAACCTAAACATGGACATAAATTATCCAGAAGACATCGAAGATGATATAGTGATGTTTATGGACAAAATTCACGTGGCTGCGACATTTGCTACACCAGGAAGTAGGAATTCTCTCACCCAGAGTAGAGGCAGTGTACTTCTACAAAACGCTTCAGTTCTCATACATCTCAAACGAAGAGCTAGACGATAATTTTCCAGAACAGGAGACGCACGCGCCCACAACATTTACAAAAGGTTATCAAATCGTCTTAACAAAGTTCTGGTTAATAAACAAGACCACTTTGATCAAATGCTGGAAAATGCAAGTCCTGATGCATCGACTAACTACTCGCTGTGGAAACTCATGAAAGTTATGAACCCTCTTCTTGCGCTCTTCGTCACACCCCCTCCCACCGGCCTGACTCACACGCGCTGCCGACGAACTGCTGCGTCTGCAACTTACGCCTGTTGCCATGGTGCAGCGGAGCCGCCGGACGTTGGATAAACGACTGCCGACTTAGCACGGCTCATATTTCGGCGACTTGGCCGACTGCTATGCGTAGTCGCCCCCTCACCCTGCCCCAGCAGCGAACGCTGCCGGCGATACTGGAACCGCAGCTCTGATGGGAACCAGGCCCGGTTCCTGTCTTCAGTCTTCGACGGACACATAACAGAACCGCTAGCAGATTACGAATTGAATCTTAAAATAAAGCTAATCGTAAACTTGAACCCTCTTGACTATTATTTGAAGAACCACAGCATGTTGGCTGTTATATCAAGGTGAAGTATGCGGCAACGAGTGCCGAGAACCCTGATGCAAGTGCAACTTGCGTTAACTGGCGCCCGAACAGGGACCGGCAGTGTCCGGCCGATAAAAGTGATACAAAAAATTGTGGAAATTTGTGCGTAAAAATGGTGGTGGTGTGCATAAGTCAGATTAAGATCTGAAATCCATAAAAGAAAAAGAAGTGTTGCGTGAGCCGTGTATAAAATGATAAAATAGCAATTACCCGCTGCCGGGGGGAACTACGCCCATCCCGGGGCGCAACAAAAATTGCATAATTCAATAAAAGGTGTAAAATTTCTGAAATAAAAATGTAAACCTATGTTGCGCCAAGACCTAATTTAAATTAATAAAACAACGACCCGCTACCGGAGGACGCCACGTCGTCCATGCCGAGCGCAAGAGTTGTACGATACCTATAACGTAATTAAAACATAATCAACCCACTGCGGCGGTACGGCTTGTGGAAAAAATTTTTTTTCTTGCCAATTCGCGAGTGCAAAAGATTGTGTGGAATAAACCAATAATTAACCATTGCAGCAGTTTACCTGCGGCAATACGAGTAATATGAGCGCCCAGCGTGATAAAGTGGTGTGTGGCAGCTTGTTGGATACGTTAAGTGGTGTGGAATGCACCCAAAAAAAACCGCCCAACAAGTTGTGTGGCGGCCGTACCTTAGTAGGCAAACAGCCAAAAGGGATACTACGGAACCACCGTGCCCAGTGCCGAAGTAAATTAGAGGTCATCAATAAAAACCTGTAACAGCACGCACGCAAGAAAAAAATATTACAAAATGCGTAGCGCACATGCAATATGGAATATCAAAATACACTAAAAAAATTGTATAAACACATGCACAACACCACAGTTCAAAAGAAAACAAATATGTCGCATTACGAATGTATTTTGACCACTGTGCTTGCAAGACGCAGCTGCGCAATGAGTTCGGTATATTGAGAGGTCATTCTTAGAATTTAACTACAACGTAGAATATGACTGGCGCCAAAGTACCGTTACGAGTGAGGCGACAGCGTTGTCGCGCTGTCGCCAAGTGTAGTCCAGCTAGCGTGTGTAAAGGATAGATCGATGCGTAGAAAATACGATCAGTTGAATACAGACGATCACGCACGCCGGTTGTAATTCGCTTCGCTCGGAAAGTTTAGTTGCCAACACGAAAGATCAGGCTCAAATAAATGCCAACGCTGCGACAAATATAATACAATTTCCCCAATTTCCCGAAATGGGACGAATAAAATACAAATTCTCTACAATACACTAAGTCACCTTTTTTTTACTTATCCCAATAGAATATTCATGCTGTAAGGGTACAACCTATAACGACGAAAACCAATAAAGAGCATTCAAGGGTGAGTGAAATATTTCATTAAATTTAATTGCCATATTTGCTAGATTTAGAAAAATAAAAAAAAGCAAAGAAGAACAGATATTCTTTTTTATCGGGTTAAAACCGTTGTCTCACATTTCCGTAAAGTAATAACGAATTCTATTACCTTGAATACTTCCTGCATCTTTCCAACGCAAACTAAAAATCAAAATGGAAGAGACCCTGCGTGCTCTTAGCGAGTCCCTCAATGCCCTGACCAACGTGGTGACAGGCATTAAGGAAGATATTAAGAAGAATAATGATAGGTTGGCTATTTTAGAACAGGAGCGCGGGAACGCTGACCCTACGGTCGACCAATCGCAACCCCTGGTGCGCGCACGCACCGAGTATGAACTGAGAGAGATATCGGTCCTCCCTGACTGCGTCAAAGAACTGCAGGCGTTCGAAGGACGGCAGGAGGCTTACCTGTCTTGGATAAACAGGGCACAATCAATACTGACCGACTATGACTTGATTAAAACCAGACCCCTGTATAGGGCAATTGTCTTGCATATTAGACAGAAGATAAGGGGACATGCCGACATGGCCTTGGCGGTCTATGGCGTCCAGGACGACGATTGGGACGACATAAAACGAGTCTTGGCGCTGCATTATGCAGACAAACGAGACTTACGTACGCTTGAGCATGAGCTCGGCGTTATGTCCCAAGGTTCTAGACCACTAGATAGATTCTATATGGACGTTAATGGCCATCTCTCGTTGATCTTAAATAATTTGAAGGCCAGAAACCACCCTCGTGAAGTAGTCAACGCCTTGATAGAAACCTACAGAGACAAGGCTTTGGATGTTTTTATCCGAGGAGTGGGGGGAGATTGTTCCAAACACTTACTTGTCCGCAGCCCTAAGAATCTACCAGAGGCGTACTCCTTTTGTATGGGATTGCAGAATGTAATGTCAAGGAATTCCGCAACTCGGAACTATCAACCGTCGGGTGCCCCAAGATTCGCAGGCCCATATCAACATCAGGCCAGACCACCGTTCCGAACCCCTTTTTCTCCTGGTTCAGGCAGATTTTCGCAAAACTCCTACAGAACTCAGGGTCCTAGACAGGCCATTAAAATGGAATCCAATCGGTCGGGTCAATCTTACCAATCAGGATACAATGGTCGCCAAGAAGAAGGCTCCGGTATTAAGAGAATGTCCGAAGGAAACAACCCATTCCGAAAGGCACAAAGATTGTACCACATGGAATTGGCACCACCCCCGCTAGCCCCGGCGGCTAGTGAGGGCAACCAAGGCCGTTCACACGAGGGTTATTATGATAACGAGTCTCAAGTTGTCGAGGGAACCAACAATTATTCTCCACAAGGAAATGCGGAGGGAGCTACAGATGCTCCACATAACCTTGAGACTGAGGGAGGAGCAAATTTTATGACCAACGCCTCTCCAGTGTACCGTACTTAGAGTATGCTACGGAGAGGGGAGAAAGGCTAAAGTTTTTGATCGACACGGGGGCGAACAAAAACTTTATTAGCCGAAGGCTTGCAGCCGGGTGTACCACAGTCCGTAAACCCTTCTCCGTACTGTCCGCTGCGGGTAACATCATGATAACGCACCGCCTAGTTGGTAAATTCTTCAAACCACTAGGGAATGACTCGGATATTACCTTTTTCGTACTACCAAATTTACATTCCTTTGATGGTATCATTGGCGACGATACTCTCAAAGACTTAAAAGCCATAGTGGATAGGAAAAACCATTGTCTGATAATAACCCCAGGAATTAAAATCCCTCTTTTGGCGAGAGCTTCACTAAACGTTAACCCGTTACTCGCCGCCGAACACCCAGATGGTACACAAGAAATTTTGAATTCCCTTCTCGGGGAATTTCCCCGCATCTTCGAGCCCCCCTTACCTGGAATGTCCGTGGAGACGGCCGTCAAGGCTGAAATCCGGACAACCACACAAGACCCGATCTATGCTAAAAGTTATCCTTACCCAGTCAATATGCGCGGAGAAGTCGAACGTCAAATCGATGAACTGCTGCAGGACGGTATAATTCGACCCTCTAATAGCCCTTACAATTCCCCTATCTGGATAGTCCCGAAGAAACCTAAACCAAACGGAGAAAAACAATATCGCATGGTAGTCGATTTCAAGCGGTTAAATACCGTCACCATACCCGACACTTACCCCATCCCAGATATAAACGCTACGCTAGCCAGCCTTGGCAATGCCAAATACTTTACCACCCTAGATTTGACTTCTGGATTCCATCAAATCCACATGAAGGAAAGCGACATTCCAAAGACAGCTTTCTCTACTCTAAATGGAAAGTACGAGTTCCTCCGTCTACCATTCGGTTTGAAGAATGCACCTGCAATCTTCCAAAGAATGATCGATGATGTTTTGCGCGAGCATATTGGCAAAGTCTGCTACGTTTATATTGACGATATCATCGTCTTCAGTAAAGATTACGGCACACACTGGAAAAATCTCCGATTGGTATTGGCGAGTTTATCAAAAGCAAACCTCCAGGTGAACCTTGAGAAGTCGCATTTTTTAGACACGCAGGTAGAATTTTTAGGATATATCGTCGCGGCCGACGGCATTAAGGCAGATCCGAAAAAGGTCAGGGCAATTAGCGAAATGCCTCCTCCGACCTCTGTTAAGGAGTTAAAAAGATTTCTAGGCATGACCTCATACTACAGGAAGTTCATTCAGGACTATGCGAAGGTAGCAAAGCCCCTTACAAACTTGACGCGCGGATTGTACGCTAATATAAAATCTTCACAATCAAGCAAAGTGCCAATTACATTAGACGAGACGGCTCTACAGTCTTTTAATGATTTAAAGTCAATTCTCTCTTCTTCTGAAATACTGGCGTTCCCATGTTTCACTAAACCATTTCATCTAACCACGGACGCTTCTAACTGGGCCATCGGAGCTGTCCTCTCACAGGATGACCAGGGCAGAGATAGGCCGATAGCGTACATTTCCCGTTCATTAAATAAGACGGAGGAAAACTACGCTACAATCGAAAAAGAAATGCTCGCGATAATTTGGTCATTGGACAATCTTCGGGCTTACTTATATGGCGCTGGTGGTATTAAAGTATATACTGACCATCAACCTCTAACGTTTGCCCTGGGCAACAGAAACTTCAATGTGAAGCTAAAACGCTGGAAGGCTCGTATAGAGGAATACAACTGCGAACTCATCTATAAACCTGGGAAATCTAATGTGGTGGCTGACGCGCTTTCACGCATTCCGCCTCAGCTTAACCAGTTGAGCACCGATTTAGATGCTAATCCAGAGGATGATATGCAGTCTTTGGCTACTGCCCATAGCGCTTCACACGACAGTTCACGATTGATTCCCCACGTTGAATCTCCAATCAACGTTTTCAGGAACCAACTCATTTTTGACACAACCAGGTCGGAATACCTATGCGAGCACCCGTTCCCAGGTTATACTCGCCATCTGATTCCTCTCAAAGACGGATCACTTGCCGATTTAACCAACTCGTTACAATCGTATCTACGACCTGTAATAATTAACGGCGTCAAAATCCCGGAAGCACATTTGCAACGCTTTCAGTCCATCTGCTTAGCGAATTTTCTTTTATACAAAATTCGGATAACGCAGCGCCTAGTGGCGGACGTGTCCGGCGCAGAGGAAATTTGTGAAATAATTGAAAAAGAACACCGTAGAGCACATAGGGGCCCTACGGAGATTCGCCTCCAACTTTTGGAAAAATGTTATTTCCCGCGGATGTCCAGTACGATCCGTCTACAAACTTCCTCATGCAGGTGTTGCAAACTCTACAAATATGAGAGACACCCTAACAAACCAAACCTACAACCTACGCCAATTCCTAACTACCCATGTGAAATACTTCACATCGCCATTTTTGCGCTCGAGAAAAGGTTATACCTAAGTTGTATTGACAAATTTAGCAAGTTTGCCAAACTTTTCCACCTGCAGTCAAAAGCATCCGTGCATTTGCGAGAAACTTTGGTGGAGGCCCTACATTACTTCACCGCCCCCAAGGTCTTGGTTTCGGATAACGAGCGAGGGTTGTTATGCCCCACAGTGCTCAACTATCTTCGGTCTCTAGATATCGATCTGTATTATGCTCCAACCCAGAAGAGCGAAGTAAATGGTCAAGTCGAGAGATTCCACTCTACGTTCCTAGAAATTTATCGTTGTCTTAAAGATGAGCTCCCTACCTTCAAACCCGTTGAGCTGGTACACATAGCAGTGGACCGCTACAACACTTCCGTTCACTCGGTAACGAATCGAAAACCAGCAGACGTTTTTTTCGACCGCTCGTCAAGGGTAAACTATCAGGGTCTGACAGATTTCCGGCGGCAGACTTTAGAGGACATCAGGGGCTTAATTGAGCATAAGCAAATTAGAGGTAATATGGCTCGGAATAAAAATAGGGACGAGCCAAAGTCTTATAGGCCGGGAGATGAAGTTTTTGTTGCAAATAAGCAAATAAAAACAAAGGAAAAAGCGAGGTTCAGATGTGAAAAGGTGCAGGAAGACAACAAGGTAACAGTTAAAACCAGATCAGGAAAAACTTTCCATAAATCTGATCTAAGAAATTGAGACGTGGTTTTCACATATAAAAAAGAAACGCGAAAATGAATAACAAAAGTAATAAAAGTAAGTTGTGGCAGCTAATGAAATATTCCACCCATGCATACCCTAATTTAACACACACTGACGATATCAAGATTTTATTAAACTATATAAAAAAATATAAATAAGAAATGAATTAAGAAATACAAAAAAAGAAATTAGAAAAAAAAGAAATTATAAAAAAAAAAAATATAAAAAATACAGATTATAAGAAATAAGAAATAAGAAATATAAAAAAATAAAAATATAAGTACACAAAATGTACCGTACCCCCACACACTACGTAGTCTTAGAACAACTTAAACGACCAGATATTTACGAATTGTCTTTTTGTAAGCTCGATTTCTGCATGCGTAGTAAATCCTGCCCACGTTTACAAGTACGAGGGGCCGGTGATCCCCTTGCAGCACGGCGAAGTATGGAGAATCAATGGTGTTTTCAAACTGGCACACCTCGTCGATCTTGCAAGGACTGGCCGAGGAAATCAGACAAGAAACGGTAGCCTTGGCGGATAGGAGAGCCGAAGCTCTTGTCAACTACTACCTCAACACAGCTATGGAAGGAATCAATAGGCTTTCCGGACGAGCGCGGCGCAAATCCCGCTCACTGGACTGGCTGGGGTCGGCTTGGAAATGGGTGGCTGGATCTCCAGATGCTGCTGATTGGAACGCCGTCTTGGCCGCGCAAGCGACGGCTTCGAGGAACAGCGACCAACAATTAAGGATAAACGCGCGCTTGTTCGATGCAACACACGAATCCGTCGAGCAGCTAAACAACGTCATTGCAAAGGTGAATGCGGTGGACAACGATTTGTATACCACTACGACGGTGCTACACAAGTCCATTATCCTGTCTAACCAGGTTTCCGAAGTCGTCAGAGCTTGCCAGTTGGCAAAGACCGGCATAGTCGACTCAAATTTGCTGGACCATGGCGAAATTGAGACCATACTGAGGGAAGTGGACAACCTGCCATATAAGAATGTGATCGAAGCCATCGAGTTCTCTCGGCCAACCGTTGTAACCAATGGAACCTTGTTACTATACATACTAGCGTTCCCTAAGGTTGCGGTTGAGAATTACCGCCTTATACCATACACCTGTACGCGACAATAGGCGAAGGGAAACAGATTATACTGGAACATCATAAGCTAGCCAGAAGTTCGAGCGAAACCTATGCGGTCCTAGGAGATTGCCTTTCTATTGGCAATACCACTGTTTGCCGGGAAGAGGAACTGCAAAAACTGGAGGAGGCTAGCTGTATCCCTCGGCTACTGAAGGGCGGCCAGGCCAAATGCTCATATCAAAGAAGTAACCAACGAGTGGTTAAGCAAGTCGACGATGGAATGCTCCTCCTGACCAACTTCAACGGAACTCTAAGAACGGCTGCAAAGAACTACGACCTGATCGGCTCCTTTATCATCCAATTTGACAATGAGACGATAATGGTCAACGGCCAAAACTATTCCAGTTACTCGGTCAGTCATCTAATGGCGATGCCGGCCGTGTTGAGCCACATAACGGCCAGCAACTTTCAACTTTCCCTGGAATACGTCCACGACGTGAGCATGAAGAATTTGGAAAAGATGTCCAACGTGGCGAGTGAGCTACTAGCCTCTTTTCTCACCGAGGCGGCACTCGCAATCTGCATATTCCTAGGCTTTTATTTCCTATGGAAGAAGCTGATGTCCACCAAAGGCATGCCCGATGTCCGCGAGATTGCTGCAAACTTAGAAGCATTGGGCCAAACCGAGCTGAACAAGGCTCACTAATCTGCGGGACGCAGATCTTGAGGGGGGAGGAGTTATGAACCCTCTTCTTGAGCTCTTCGTCACACCCCCTCCCACCGGCCTGACTCACACGCGCTGCCGACGAACTGCTGCGTCTGCAACTTACGCCTGTTGCCATGGTGCAGCGGAGCCGCCGGACGTTGGATAAACGACTGCCGACTTAGCACGGCTCATATTTCGGCGACTTGGCCGACTGCTATGCGTAGTCGCCCCCTCACCCTGCCCCAGCAGCGAACGCTGCCGGCGATACTGGAACCGCAGCTCTGATGGGAACCAGGCCCGGTTCCTGTCTTCAGTCTTCGACGGACACATAACAGAACCGCTAGCAGATTACGAATTGAATCTTAAAATAAAGCTAATCGTAAACTTGAACCCTCTTGACTATTATTTGAAGAACCACAGCATGTTGGCTGTTATATCAAGGTGAAGTATGCGGCAACGAGTGCCGAGAACCCTGATGCAAGTGCAACTTGCGTTAACTTGAATAACCTTAAAAGACAAGTTATTCCAAAGGCTCCCATCAGAAATCCAGCTGGTGGTTGGTGCGGCTCCAGCCAGGAGAAGGCCGATATCTTTGCAAACAGCTTAGAGGATAGATTTAAGCCATTGAATTTTACTCCGACAGAACAACGAAACAGGGTGCAAACACTCTTGGACCAACCTTTTCAAATGACCCTTCCCACAAACCCTGTTAATTTGGAAGAGGTAGTAAAGCAGATCAAAAAGCTCAAACCTAAAAAATCGCCTGGTGAGGACCTCCTAGATAACAGGACGCTCAAACTCCTTCCCATCAAAGCTGTACTTTTCTTAGTCCTACTGTTCAATAGCCCTCTAAGGCTGGGAAACTTTCCAAGCAAATGGAAATCTGCAATCATAACGATGATTCCGAAGCCTGGAAAGCAACCCACTGAAGTAGATGCATATAGGCCCATTAGTCTTCTATTCAAGCTATTCAAAAGTGGCATTTCGGTTTCCGAAAAAGTCATGGCACTCCAGAACAGCTACACCGAGTGACAAACTTTGCTTTGGAGGCAATGGAGGACAAGATGTATACAACAGCTGTATTCATGGATATACAACAAGCCTTTGATAGAGTTTGGCATGATGGTCTTCTAAGTAAGCTTAAGACCATTTTGACGTCACAGCTATTTCTTCTTATCAAAAGCTTTCTATCGAACAGACAGTTCAGTGTGGTTGTCGATGGCGACAAATAGTCTACGCGTACAATCTCAGCAGGCGTACCCCAAGGCAGTGTTTTAGGCCCGACTCTTTATTCGCTGTATACTTCTGATATGCCGGATTCCTGATGATGTACAGAAGTTGAATACGAAAATGTTCTTATTGCAACCTACGCAGATGACACCGCGGTAATGGTCAGGAGTACAAGCATAAGTGATGCAACCAGGAGCCTACAGGAATATGTGACGGCCTTCGAGAAGTGGGCAACGGAATGGAATATCGGCATTAATTGCAGCAAATGTGCTTGCGTCACATTCACAAAAAGGCCTTTGAACTGCTCTGGTATTTCCATGCTCGGCTCCACACTTCGACACGAGACCTTCTACAAATACCTCGGGGTGATTTTGGACAGAGGACTAACGTTTCAAAGACATACGACTATGATCAAGCAATCAGTACTTTCAAAGGCTGCAAAAATGTCGTGGCTCTTATCGCCGAGGCTCTTATCTCATTGGCAAATAAAGTTCGCCTGTATAAATCCATCCTGACCCCAATTTGGAAGTATGCGTTGCAAATATACGGAATTACGGCCAGAACTAATCTGAATAAAATAAGAGTTGCTCAAAGTAAAGTAGTTAGATCACTATGTAACTCCCCCTGGTACATGAGAACCAGAGATATAGAAAGAGATCTTAACATTCCAAAAATAGGCGATGTATTGAGGACCCATGCGGAAAGTTATATGCGGCGACTAGGTTCCCACCCCAACACCCTGGCGAGAAGGCTTATTCATCCCCCGAAAAAAGAAGGCTAAAAAGATTCCACCCACATGATCTTCCATCGAGATTATTATAATTATTTGTTCATGGAAAAGAAATCAATTAAATATTGTTAGAATAACTTAATTTATAAAGTAATTTATAAGTAATGTATAAATTGGTATGCCTATGCTGTAAAATTTTATGTAAAAACTGGTCAAGCTGCCACATAGGTAGCAGTAAACTTGTTTAATTCCAATTAATAAAATTAAAAAAAAAATCGTACTTATCTGTAGTTGCCACTTATGCTGTCCCGTGACATGTTTATTACAGCCCATAAATAGAACATATTTATAGTTTGCCTACTTATCATGTCTAAACACATATTTAGACAACCCCATTACAATTGTAATGACCTCCCCGTGGCGTTCCCTGGGTACCGATTATTACATATATTATATATATATGTTGAATATACATATATAATGAACATCGATGTATGTAAGAATCGCTCAACTACTTGTGTACTCAAACACTCAAGTTGCCTGCGAGCAACGGTTAATTCGTTTTTGAGTGTTTTCGCTACTGATCGGCGAACACTCTTTGTTCGCATATTCTAACGCTGCCTACGTGCAGCAAGCATACATAATTTGAGTTTAGTTACCAATAAACTTCCACTAACTATAAAAATAATAATCATAATAATAATAATAAAATCAATATAAAAAGCTTAAAAATAATATAACAATAATAATACAAATAATAAAAATAATTATAATAACAATAATTATAATAATAATTGGCATATTGCATATTGTTTAGGCAATGAGCTTTTTCATTGACTTTGAGAAATGGTGTGGCTCCGTAGAGTTAATGTTTAAATTAATATTTCAGTTTTTTTTTAATATAATTTGCCACACCGGGCTGTAGGGTATAACGAACGGCGGTAATGCCCGTACCGAACCGATTAAAAGTTAAAGTGTATTAAAACAGTACCGGTGCGATCAACACTTAATTTCTAACTGAGTTTTACATAACAAATATTAAAACAGCTGTGCTCGCTCTCTATTGAGAGAGAGAGGAACATAGCATAAAGGGGAATGCAAAATCAGAATGCACAGAGCAATGTATAAGAGCGGTAAATAAATAACTCAAATTTATGATGAGCTGCTGCTAGCTGCGGGCTGCATAACCAAACATCCTCCCCCCGTTGGAGGACACGGGCTGACAACATCATCCTATTTGGGTAGAACGCAAATTTTAGCGACGGCTCTATTGAAGATTCCAGTGGCAGTTTTGAGGACAGCAACTTGTGCGACGCCATCTTTTACTAAAACGACATCATCGATTTGAACGTCTGTCTTCTGTGGTCGCCATTTGCAACTTTTGCTGAAGAAGCGTTAGATATTCACGTCTCCACCGGCTCCAGAATATTTGCTGGTAGTAGGTGACTCGCTGAGAGCGATCCAATCGGTTGAGTTTAAATTTTGTTAGATCAGGCTTAGCAAACAAGGCGAGGGGGGCCGTGCCTAAGAAGTGCGTTGGCGTTAGTACTTCAAGGTCGTCAGGGTGTTCTGAAAGAGGAACTAAAGGTCTTGAATTAATTATTGCCGCAATGTGGCAAATGAGCTTGCGCAGGTCATCAGCGGGCAAAACGACAGGGCCAACAGCTCGTTAAAAATGATGCTTTGCTGTTTTGACAGCCGCCTTCTAGAGGCCTCCAAAATGCGGCGATCGAGGCACCTCTCTGGTGTTGTCCGACCATATGCGTGCAGAATTTCCACGAGCAGCAAGCATACATAATTTGAGTTTAGTTACCACAAAGCTTCTGCGCTGTAAACACGTATAATAATATATAATTAATTATTAACATAAATATAAATATGTAAACGGTACCTAATTCTACCGGCAATTTTAAAAAACGAATAATTAAAAAACTAAACTAATTCTTATTTTATTTCATCATATTTCTACGAAATTAACCAAAACTCCAATTCGTTTTATCGATCAGAGCTGATTTCGACCCGAAAAGCGTCTTCTTGCACAAGCACGCACACATATAAGTTAATAATTACAGTTAATTGGTTTTATTTTGAAGATCGCAAGCGATTGTTTATTGTAATTGATCATTTGAGACTAAAACTATCATACAAAATGTTTCCCTAAGCCCCTAGCGTGAAGTCGTCGGCAGCGTCGCAGCGGGCGTCGGCAGCGGAGAAGTGTTGATGTCGCGCTTAACCGTTCGTTGGCGTTGATCGCAGCGAAGACTACGCAGACTTCTGGTCAGCATTTTGGGCACTTGTGTTCACCCAGAACAATGTAGAAACACAAGATGAGAGAGAATCGATTGCAGGGCAATAACTCCCCCCTCTTAATTGACGCTTGTCCTCGAGCGGTCAATATAAGGACGGGATGTTGTTGAGACGCATCGTTGGTGGGGTGATTCGTGGTGGTTTGGGCACCGCATTAATGGTTTGAGTGCCAGGTGTTTATTGTTGAGTGTGTTCGAGGTTTGTGCAACTCGGATGTGTTATTCGGATGAAGTTGCAGCTCGAGTGCTTCTCGTATGGAGCCACTGTATCAGTGGCGGTGTAGGTTTTGTTGGGTCTCGTTCAGGAACATAAGTGCCGCTCGATCGTCTCTCGATGTCCCTACAGTAGACCGTGCCATTGAAGTCATTGAACAATATCAGCCCGTCGTCTATATCCTCTATTGCTGGTATGTGTTCTGCATTGACACCTTGATTGCTTTCTATTTAATGTTCTGGCTTTTACTAAATTACTAATGAATTTATATTTACATATTTTTAGACCATTGGAACCTTTGCAGAAGGTATTGATTCCGTACATTTCGTCTTTCTTTAATTGGTAAATTTTATTATTATTCAAATTAAATTATTATTTATTTTTTATTATTAGTGTTCTTTACTGATCATGTTTTGAAATATAAGAAATAAGGAATTAACTGATTCAATAGGGAGATTTTAATGACATACAAATTGTAGTTCCGTTGTGTAATGCGAGATCGACTGAAAGTTTTAACATTTATTCGACCATCAAGGCAGAAATCGGCATATTATTGTTTTCAAATAGGCTACTGATCTCATTCAATTTAAACTCGCTCAGCACAATCTAATTCTGCAAACCTATGGCCAACTCATCTGTCAAAGTCGAATCATTTCCAATTGAATTTTGTGTTCTCGTGGTTACGTTAGTCATTATGTTCATTCTATGTTCTACTTGTCTATTGATGTGGCAATAGTAATTATCCTGAAAGCAATCATGATCTAATGTTACTTTTATGTACTAATTTCCCTGATTCTGTTAATATTGTAGTACTTCGGTCTTCCTTAACTAGTTCCTTCCTAAATCTACTTGATAGCTTAGAACCTAATCTTGTATTAACCCTAACGAAAATTTCTTGCCCTTTGATATAGGTCTTTATGGGCTTTCTTGTCCGGTTGTGGTATTCTATGTCAGTTTCCTGTTTTTTCTTAAGTTGGTCTATATTGTCCGGCTATCCTGCCGAAGAACACCTCTAGAGGTAATTTTTTTGTGACAGAATGGACAGTGTAGTTATATTCATAGATGGCTCTATCGAGAAGTTCCTCGAAGCCCCTGTGTGTTCCATCTCCTTTCAAACATCTCATTATTTCAGAGAGTGTGGAGTGAAATCTTTCTATCTGTCCATTTACCGTACTCTTATACGGAGGTGCTTTATAGAGCTCAATACTCAGCTGGTCTGTCAACATGAATTTGATAGAGGCTGAGTTGAGGGACTTTTCATTGTCCATTACTATTAATTTGGGCACTCCATAATAAAACACGATATCTCTTAAGGCTTTCCTAACGTCTTCTACAGCTTTGGATTTAATAGCTCTTCCCATGGCCAGTTTGGAAAATTTATCAATCGCCGTGAGCACCAGATGTTGTTCTGTCGAGTAGATGTCAATATGAATAATTTGTCCGGGATATTCTGGAAAGGGAGTTTCTTTTATTTCTGGATGCGTGGGATGTCTGTCATATTTAGCAGTCTTACACACCAAACACTGACTCACGATAGCCGAAACTTTTTTCCTCATTTCAGGAAAGTATACTCTTTCGGACAACTGAGCTTTATTTTCCACAGCATTTCTGTGTGCTCTGTTATGTGTCCTAAGTATTTCTTACTCTTGTTCGGCTTCGTTAACAAGGTGTTTGAATTTGGTTTGACAGAATCTAATCTTGAAACCCTGAAAATGAATAGTGTAGAGAATTTGTAGTTTCCCCATTACATCCACAGATGTTAAAATTCCATTAATCACGGAAGCAACCGACTGAAGTAGATGCATATAGGCCCATTAGTCTTCTATTCAAGCTATTCCAAAGTGGCATTTCAGTTTCCGAAAAAGTCATGGCACTCCAGAACAGCTACACCGAGTGAAAAACTTTGCTTTGGAGGCAATGGAGGACAAGATGTATACAACAGCTGTATTCATGGTATACAACAAGCCTTTGATAGAGTTTGTCATGATGGTCTTCTAAGTAAGCTTAAGACCATTTTGACGTCACAGCTATTTCTTCTTATCAAAAGCTTTCTATCGAACAGACAGTTCAGTGTGGTTGTCGATGGCGACAAATAGTCTACGCGTACAATCTCAGCAGGCGTACCCCAAGGCAGTGTTTTAGGCCCGACTCTTTATTCGCTGTATACTTCTGATATGCCGGATTCCTGATGATGTACAGAAGTTGAATACGAAAATGTTCTTATTGCAACCTACGCAGATGACACCGCGGTAATGGTCAGGAGTACAAGCATAAGTGATGCAACCAGGAGCCTACAGGAATATGTGACGGCCTTCGAGAAGTGGGCAACGGAATGGAATATCGGCATTAATTGCAGCAAATGTGCTTGCGTCACATTCACAAAAAGGCCTTTGAACTGCTCTGGTATTTCCATGCTCGGCTCCACACTTCGACACGAGACCTTCTACAAATACCTCGGGGTGATTTTGGACAGAGGACTAACGTTTCAAAGACATACGACTATGATCAAGCAATCAGTACTTTCAAAGGCTGCAAAAATGTCGTGGCTCTTATCGCCGAGGCTCTTATCTCATTGGCAAATAAAGTTCGCCTGTATAAATCCATCCTGACCCCAATTTGGAAGTATGCGTTGCAAATATACGGAATTACGGCCAGAACTAATCTGAATAAAATAAGAGTTGCTCAAAGTAAAGTAGTTAGATCACTATGTAACTCCCCCTGGTACATGAGAACCAGAGATATAGAAAGAGATCTTAACATTCCAAAAATAGGCGATGTATTGAGGACCCATGCGGAAAGTTATATGCGGCGACTAGGTTCCCACCCCAACACCCTGGCGAGAAGGCTTATTCATCCCCCGAAAAAAGAAGGCTAAAAAGATTCCACCCACATGATCTTCCATCGAGATTATTATAATTATTTGTTCATGGAAAAGAAATCAATTAAATATTGTTAGAATAACTTAATTTATAAAGTAATTTATAAGTAATGTATAAATTGGTATGCCTATGCTGTAAAATTTTATGTAAAAACTGGTCAAGCTGCCACATAGGTAGCAGTAAACTTGTTTAATTCCAATTAATAAAATTAAAAAAAAAATCGTACTTATCTGTAGTTGCCACTTATGCTGTCCCGTGACATGTTTATTACAGCCCATAAATAGAACATATTTATAGTTTGCCTACTTATCATGTCTAAACACATATTTAGACAACCCCATTACAATTGTAATGACCTCCCCGTGGCGTTCCCTGGGTACCGATTATTACATATATTATATATATATGTTGAATATACATATATAATGAACATCGATGTATGTAAGAATCGCTCAACTACTTGTGTACTCAAACACTCAAGTTGCCTGCGAGCAACGGTTAATTCGTTTTTGAGTGTTTTCGCTACTGATCGGCGAACACTCTTTGTTCGCATATTCTAACGCTGCCTACGTGCAGCAAGCATACATAATTTGAGTTTAGTTACCAATAAACTTCCACTAACTATAAAAATAATAATCATAATAATAATAATAAAATCAATATAAAAAGCTTAAAAATAATATAACAATAATAATACAAATAATAAAAATAATTATAATAACAATAATTATAATAATAATTGGCATATTGCATATTGTTTAGGCAATGAGCTTTTTCATTGACTTTGAGAAATGGTGTGGCTCCGTAGAGTTAATGTTTAAATTAATATTTCAGTTTTTTTTTAATATAATTTGCCACACCGGGCTGTAGGGTATAACGAACGGCGGTAATGCCCGTACCGAACCGATTAAAAGTTAAAGTGTATTAAAACAGTACCGGTGCGATCAACACTTAATTTCTAACTGAGTTTTACATAACAAATATTAAAACAGCTGTGCTCGCTCTCTATTGAGAGAGAGAGGAACATAGCATAAAGGGGAATGCAAAATCAGAATGCACAGAGCAATGTATAAGAGCGGTAAATAAATAACTCAAATTTATGATGAGCTGCTGCTAGCTGCGGGCTGCATAACCAAACATCCTCCCCCCGTTGGAGGACACGGGCTGACAACATCATCCTATTTGGGTAGAACGCAAATTTTAGCGACGGCTCTATTGAAGATTCCAGTGGCAGTTTTGAGGACAGCAACTTGTGCGACGCCATCTTTTACTAAAACGACATCATCGATTTGAACGTCTGTCTTCTGTGGTCGCCATTTGCAACTTTTGCTGAAGAAGCGTTAGATATTCACGTCTCCACCGGCTCCAGAATATTTGCTGGTAGTAGGTGACTCGCTGAGAGCGATCCAATCGGTTGAGTTTAAATTTTGTTAGATCAGGCTTAGCAAACAAGGCGAGGGGGGCCGTGCCTAAGAAGTGCGTTGGCGTTAGTACTTCAAGGTCGTCAGGGTGTTCTGAAAGAGGAACTAAAGGTCTTGAATTAATTATTGCCGCAATGTGGCAAATGAGCTTGCGCAGGTCATCAGCGGGCAAAACGACAGGGCCAACAGCTCGTTAAAAATGATGCTTTGCTGTTTTGACAGCCGCCTTCTAGAGGCCTCCAAAATGCGGCGATCGAGGAGGGATGAATCGCCATTCAATGCATTCAGGAACAAGCGCTTAAGATCCTCCAGCTCATTCCGAGCGCCGACAAAATTAGTGGTGTTGTCCGACCATATGCGTGCAGAATTTCCACGAGCAGCAAGCATACATAATTTGAGTTTAGTTACCACAAAGCTTCTGCGCTGTAAACACGTATAATAATATATAATTAATTATTAACATAAATATAAACATGTAAACGGTACCTAATTCTACCGGCAATTTTAAAAAACGAATAATTAAAAAACTAAACTAATTCTTATTTTATTTCATCATATTTCATATTTCATATTTCCAATTCGTTTCATCGATCAGAGCTGATTTCGACCCGAAAAGCGTCTTCTTGCACAAGCACGCACACATATAAGTTAATAATTACAGTTAATTGGTTTTATTTTGAAGATCGCAAGCGATTTTTTTTTTTGTAATTGATCATTTGAGACTAAAACTATCATACAAAATGTTTCCCTAAGCCCCTAGCAATCAAGTGAAGTCGTCGGCAGCGTCACAGCGGGCGTCGGCAGCGGAGAAGTGTTGATGTCGCGCTTAACCGTTCGTTGGCGTTGATCGCAGCGGAGACTACGCAGACCTCTGGTCAGCATTTTGGGCACTTGTGTTCACCCAGAACAATGTAGAAACACAAGATGAGAGAGAATCGATTGCAGGGCAATAACTCCCCCCTCTTAATTGACGCTTGTCCTCGAGCGGTCAATATAAGGACGGGATGTTGTTGAGACGCATCGTTGGTGGGGTGATTCGTGGTGGTTTGGGCACCGCATTAATGGTTTGAGTGCCAGGTGTTTATTGTTGAGTGTGTTCGAGGTTTGTGCAACTCGGATGTGTTATTCGGATGAAGTTGCAGCTCGAGTGCTTCTCGTATGGAGCCACTGTATCAGTGGCGGTGTAGGTTTTGTTGGGTCTCGTTCAGGAACATAAGTGCCGCTCGATCGTCTCTCGATGTCCCTACAGTAGACCGTGCCATTGAAGTCATTGAACAATATCAGCCCGTCGTCTATATCCTCTATTGCTGGTATGTGTTCTGCATTGACACCTTGATTGCTTTCTATTTAATGTTCTGGCTTTTACTAAATTACTAATGAATTTATATTTACATATTTTTAGACCATTGGAACCTTTGCAGAAGGTATTGATTCCGTACATTTCGTCTTTCTTTAATTGGTAAATTTTATTATTATTCAAATTAAATTATTATTTATTTTTTATTATTAGTGTTCTTTACTGATCATGTTTTGAAATATAAGAAATAAGGAATTAACTGATTCAATAGGGAGATTTTAATGACATACAAATTGTAGTTCCGTTGTGTAATGCGAGATCGACTGAAAGTTTTAACATTTATTCGACCATCAAGGCAGAAATCGGCATATTATTGTTTTCAAATAGGCTACTGATCTCATTCAATTTAAACTCGCTCAGCACAATCTAATTCTGCAAACCTATGGCCAACTCATCTGTCAAAGTCGAATCATTTCCAATTGAATTTTGTGTTCTCGTGGTTACGTTAGTCATTATGTTCATTCTATGTTCTACTTGTCTATTGATGTGGCAATAGTAATTATCCTGAAAGCAATCATGATCTAATGTTACTTTTATGTACTAATTTCCCTGATTCTGTTAATATTGTAGTACTTCGGTCTTCCTTAACTAGTTCCTTCCTAAATCTACTTGATAGCTTAGAACCTAATCTTGTATTAACCCTAACGAAAATTTCTTGCCCTTTGATATAGGTCTTTATGGGCTTTCTTGTCCGGTTGTGGTATTCTATGTCAGTTTCCTGTTTTTTCTTAAGTTGGTCTATATTGTCCGGCTATCCTGCCGAAGAACACCTCTAGAGGTAATTTTTTTGTGACAGAATGGACAGTGTAGTTATATTCATAGATGGCTCTATCGAGAAGTTCCTCGAAGCCCCTGTGTGTTCCATCTCCTTTCAAACATCTCATTATTTCAGAGAGTGTGGAGTGAAATCTTTCTATCTGTCCATTTACCGTACTCTTATACGGAGGTGCTTTATAGAGCTCAATACTCAGCTGGTCTGTCAACATGAATTTGATAGAGGCTGAGTTGAGGGACTTTTCATTGTCCATTACTATTAATTTGGGCACTCCATAATAAAACACGATATCTCTTAAGGCTTTCCTAACGTCTTCTACAGCTTTGGATTTAATAGCTCTTCCCATGGCCAGTTTGGAAAATTTATCAATCGCCGTGAGCACCAGATGTTGTTCTGTCGAGTAGATGTCAATATGAATAATTTGTCCGGGATATTCTGGAAAGGGAGTTTCTTTTATTTCTGGATGCGTGGGATGTCTGTCATATTTAGCAGTCTTACACACCAAACACTGACTCACGATAGCCGAAACTTTTTTCCTCATTTCAGGAAAGTATACTCTTTCGGACAACTGAGCTTTATTTTCCACAGCATTTCTGTGTGCTCTGTTATGTGTCCTAAGTATTTCTTACTCTTGTTCGGCTTCGTTAACAAGGTGTTTGAATTTGGTTTGACAGAATCTAATCTTGAAACCCTGAAAATGAATAGTGTAGAGAATTTGTAGTTTCCCCATTACATCCACAGATGTTAAAATTCCATTAATCACGGAAGCAACCGACTGAAGTAGATGCATATAGGCCCATTAGTCTTCTATTCAAGCTATTCCAAAGTGGCATTTCAGTTTCCGAAAAAGTCATGGCACTCCAGAACAGCTACACCGAGTGAAAAACTTTGCTTTGGAGGCAATGGAGGACAAGATGTATACAACAGCTGTATTCATGGTATACAACAAGCCTTTGATAGAGTTTGTCATGATGGTCTTCTAAGTAAGCTTAAGACCATTTTGACGTCACAGCTATTTCTTCTTATCAAAAGCTTTCTATCGAACAGACAGTTCAGTGTGGTTGTCGATGGCGACAAATAGTCTACGCGTACAATCTCAGCAGGCGTACCCCAAGGCAGTGTTTTAGGCCCGACTCTTTATTCGCTGTATACTTCTGATATGCCGGATTCCTGATGATGTACAGAAGTTGAATACGAAAATGTTCTTATTGCAACCTACGCAGATGACACCGCGGTAATGGTCAGGAGTACAAGCATAAGTGATGCAACCAGGAGCCTACAGGAATATGTGACGGCCTTCGAGAAGTGGGCAACGGAATGGAATATCGGCATTAATTGCAGCAAATGTGCTTGCGTCACATTCACAAAAAGGCCTTTGAACTGCTCTGGTATTTCCATGCTCGGCTCCACACTTCGACACGAGACCTTCTACAAATACCTCGGGGTGATTTTGGACAGAGGACTAACGTTTCAAAGACATACGACTATGATCAAGCAATCAGTACTTTCAAAGGCTGCAAAAATGTCGTGGCTCTTATCGCCGAGGCTCTTATCTCATTGGCAAATAAAGTTCGCCTGTATAAATCCATCCTGACCCCAATTTGGAAGTATGCGTTGCAAATATACGGAATTACGGCCAGAACTAATCTGAATAAAATAAGAGTTGCTCAAAGTAAAGTAGTTAGATCACTATGTAACTCCCCCTGGTACATGAGAACCAGAGATATAGAAAGAGATCTTAACATTCCAAAAATAGGCGATGTATTGAGGACCCATGCGGAAAGTTATATGCGGCGACTAGGTTCCCACCCCAACACCCTGGCGAGAAGGCTTATTCATCCCCCGAAAAAAGAAGGCTAAAAAGATTCCACCCACATGATCTTTCATCGAGATTATTATAATTATTTGTTCATGGAAAAGAAATCAATTAAATATTGTTAGAATAACTTAATTTATAAAGTAATTTATAAGTAATGTATAAATTGGTATGCCTATGCTGTAAAATTTTATGTAAAAACTGGTCAAGCTGCCACATAGGTAGCAGTAAACTTGTTTAATTCCAATTAATAAAATTAAAAAAAAAATCGTACTTATCTGTAGTTGCCACTTATGCTGTCCCGTGACATGTTTATTACAGCCCATAAATAGAACATATTTATAGTTTGCCTACTTATCATGTCTAAACACATATTGTAATGACCTCCCCGTGGCGTTCCCTGGGTACCGATTATTACATATATTATATATATATGTTGAATATACATATATAATGAACATCGATGTATGTAAGAATCGCTCAACTACTTGTGTACTCAAACACTCAAGTTGCCTGCGAGCAACGGTTAATTCGTTTTTGAGTGTTTTCGCTACTGATCGGCGAACACTCTTTGTTCGCATATTCTAACGCTGCCTACGTGCAGCAAGCATACATAATTTGAGTTTAGTTACCAATAAACTTCCACTAACTATAAAAATAATAATCATAATAATAATAATAAAATCAATATAAAAAGCTTAAAAATAATATAACAATAATAATACAAATAATAAAAATAATTATAATAACAATAATTATAATAATAATTGGCATATTGCATATTGTTTAGGCAATGAGCTTTTTCATTGACTTTGAGAAATGGTGTGGCTCCGTAGAGTTAATGTTTAAATTAATATTTCAGTTTTTTTTTTAATATAATTTGCCACACCGGGCTGTAGGCGAACGGCGGTAATGCCCGTACCGAACCGATTAAAAGTTAAAGTGTATTAAAACAGTACCGGAGCGATCAACACTTAATTTCTAACTGAGTTTTACATAACAAATATTAAAACAGCTGTGCTCGCTCTCTATTGAGAGAGAGAGGAACATAGCATAAAGGGGAATGCAAAATCAGAATGCACAGAGCAATGTATAAGAGCGGTAAATAAATAACTCAAATTTATGATGAGCTGCTGCTAGCTGCGGGCTGCATAACCAAACATCCTCCCCCCGTTGGAGGACACGGGCTGACAACATCATCCTATTTGGGTAGAACGCAAATTTTAGCGACGGCTCTATTGAAGATTCCAGTGGCAGTTTTGAGGACAGCAACTTGTGCGACGCCATCTTTTACTAAAACGACATCATCGATTTGAACGTCTGTCTTCTGTGGTCGCCATTTGCAACTTTTGCTGAAGAAGCGTTAGATATTCACGTCTCCACCGGCTCCAGAATATTTGCTGGTAGTAGGTGACTCGCTGAGAGCGATCCAATCGGTTGAGTTTAAATTCAGGCTTAGCAAACAAGGCGAGGGGGGCCGTGCCTAAGAAGTGCGTTGGCGTTAGTACTTCAAGGTCGTCAGGGTGTTCTGAAAGAGGAACTAAAGGTCTTGAATTAATTATTGCCGCAATGTGGCAAATGAGCTTGCGCAGGTCATCAGCGGGCAAAACGACAGGGCCAACAGCTCGTTAAAAATGATGCTTTGCTGTTTTGACAGCCGCCTTCTAGAGGCCTCCAAAATGCGGCGATCGAGGAGGGATGAATCGCCATTCAATGCATTCAGGAACAAGCGCTTAAGATCCTCCAGCTCATTCCGAGCGCCGACAAAATTAGTGGTGTTGTCCGACCATATGCGTGCAGAATTTCCACGAGCAGCAAGCATACATAATTTGAGTTTAGTTACCACAAAGCTTCTGCGCTGTAAACACGTATAATAATATATAATTAATTATTAACATAAATATAAACATGTAAACGGTACCTAATTCTACCGGCAATTTTAAAAAACGAATAATTAAAAAACTAAACTAATTCTTATTTTATTTCATCATATTTCATATTTCATATTTCCAATTCGTTTCATCGATCAGAGCTGATTTCGACCCGAAAAGCGTCTTCTTGCACAAGCACGCACACATATAAGTTAATAATTACAGTTAATTGGTTTTATTTTGAAGATCGCAAGCGATTTTTTTTTTTGTAATTGATCATTTGAGACTAAAACTATCATACAAAATGTTTCCCTAAGCCCCTAGCAATCAAGTGAAGTCGTCGGCAGCGTCACAGCGGGCGTCGGCAGCGGAGAAGTGTTGATGTCGCGCTTAACCGTTCGTTGGCGTTGATCGCAGCGGAGACTACGCAGACCTCTGGTCAGCATTTTGGGCACTTGTGTTCACCCAGAACAATGTAGAAACACAAGATGAGAGAGAATCGATTGCAGGGCAATAACTCCCCCCTCTTAATTGACGCTTGTCCTCGAGCGGTCAATATAAGGACGGGATGTTGTTGAGACGCATCGTTGGTGGGGTGATTCGTGGTGGTTTGGGCACCGCATTAATGGTTTGAGTGCCAGGTGTTTATTGTTGAGTGTGTTCGAGGTTTGTGCAACTCGGATGTGTTATTCGGATGAAGTTGCAGCTCGAGTGCTTCTCGTATGGAGCCACTGTATCAGTGGCGGTGTAGGTTTTGTTGGGTCTCGTTCAGGAACATAAGTGCCGCTCGATCGTCTCTCGATGTCCCTACAGTAGACCGTGCCATTGAAGTCATTGAACAATATCAGCCCGTCGTCTATATCCTCTATTGCTGGTATGTGTTCTGCATTGACACCTTGATTGCTTTCTATTTAATGTTCTGGCTTTTACTAAATTACTAATGAATTTATATTTACATATTTTTAGACCATTGGAACCTTTGCAGAAGGTATTGATTCCGTACATTTCGTCTTTCTTTAATTGGTAAATTTTATTATTATTCAAATTAAATTATTATTTATTTTTTATTATTAGTGTTCTTTACTGATCATGTTTTGAAATATAAGAAATAAGGAATTAACTGATTCAATAGGGAGATTTTAATGACATACAAATTGTAGTTCCGTTGTGTAATGCGAGATCGACTGAAAGTTTTAACATTTATTCGACCATCAAGGCAGAAATCGGCATATTATTGTTTTCAAATAGGCTACTGATCTCATTCAATTTAAACTCGCTCAGCACAATCTAATTCTGCAAACCTATGGCCAACTCATCTGTCAAAGTCGAATCATTTCCAATTGAATTTTGTGTTCTCGTGGTTACGTTAGTCATTATGTTCATTCTATGTTCTACTTGTCTATTGATGTGGCAATAGTAATTATCCTGAAAGCAATCATGATCTAATGTTACTTTTATGTACTAATTTCCCTGATTCTGTTAATATTGTAGTACTTCGGTCTTCCTTAACTAGTTCCTTCCTAAATCTACTTGATAGCTTAGAACCTAATCTTGTATTAACCCTAACGAAAATTTCTTGCCCTTTGATATAGGTCTTTATGGGCTTTCTTGTCCGGTTGTGGTATTCTATGTCAGTTTCCTGTTTTTTCTTAAGTTGGTCTATATTGTCCGGCTATCCTGCCGAAGAACACCTCTAGAGGTAATTTTTTTGTGACAGAATGGACAGTGTAGTTATATTCATAGATGGCTCTATCGAGAAGTTCCTCGAAGCCCCTGTGTGTTCCATCTCCTTTCAAACATCTCATTATTTCAGAGAGTGTGGAGTGAAATCTTTCTATCTGTCCATTTACCGTACTCTTATACGGAGGTGCTTTATAGAGCTCAATACTCAGCTGGTCTGTCAACATGAATTTGATAGAGGCTGAGTTGAGGGACTTTTCATTGTCCATTACTATTAATTTGGGCACTCCATAATAAAACACGATATCTCTTAAGGCTTTCCTAACGTCTTCTACAGCTTTGGATTTAATAGCTCTTCCCATGGCCAGTTTGGAAAATTTATCAATCGCCGTGAGCACCAGATGTTGTTCTGTCGAGTAGATGTCAATATGAATAATTTGTCCGGGATATTCTGGAAAGGGAGTTTCTTTTATTTCTGGATGCGTGGGATGTCTGTCATATTTAGCAGTCTTACACACCAAACACTGACTCACGATAGCCGAAACTTTTTTCCTCATTTCAGGAAAGTATACTCTTTCGGACAACTGAGCTTTATTTTCCACAGCATTTCTGTGTGCTCTGTTATGTGTCCTAAGTATTTCTTCCTCTTGTTCGGCTTCGTTAACAAGGTGTTTGAATTTGGTTTGACAGAATCTAATCTTGAAACCCTGAAAATGAATAGTGTAGAGAATTTGTATTTTCCCCATTACATCCAAAGATGTTAAAATTCCATTAATCACGGAAGGGTTGAGATATTCCTTTAAATCTGTCAAGAGACTATCCGGTGTGAACAATTTACGATCTACTAAATGCCTTTGGAATGTCGGGAATGAATTGCTAAATGAGTGATTCTCCGACTCGGACTTCCTGAAGAAAATTTGATTCCTAAATGCATTCATCGGGGCTTCAACGCTAGGTATCAGCCCATGGCTCGAACTGTCGGAGCTCTACATTGTTGAGGCTACTCTGTTAATCTGTTCTACTGTCGGTCCTCTGGACAGAGCATCGGCTACAGTATTTTCTCTACCTGGTTTATAGAAAATTTCGTAGTCATATTCCTCTTTTAATCCTCGCATTCCCATCCCAACTACTGAGAGAATGGGTCAAAGGCTGATGGTCAGTAAAGATTTTCACCTTTGCTTTATCGTAAAGGTAAATTTTTAGCTTTTTTAGAGCCCAGATAATGGCTAACATGTCCTTCTCATTCGTGGCATAATTTTTTTCTTCCGCCTTCGAGAGTGTTCTCGATAAAAATGAGATGGGTCTGTTCTCTTGTGAAAGAACAGCGCCTTCTGCGAAATTGGAAGCATCCGTTGTTAGGTGAAATTCTTTTTTAAAGTCATTTCAAGTTGGCTTGCTGAAGAGTTCTGAAAATGGTGTCAAGGTTCTGGTAGTGTGTTTCATCATCTTTACTAAAGATGATGATGTCGTCAATATAAATGAGACATATCTTACCGATATGTTCTTAAAGGATATCATCTAAGGCGCGCTGGAAAATTGACGGTGCATTTTTCAGACCGAATGGGATTCGTGTAAACTCGTATTTTCCATTATTGACGGAGAAGGCGGTCTTTTCAATATCAGATTCCTTTAAAAGAATCTGATGAAACCCACTTTTCAGATCGAGCACTGAGAAAATCTTGTTGTCTCCCAATTGAGCCAACACTTTATTAATGTCAGGGATAGGGTATCTGTCCGCTACCGTTACCATCTTAAGTTTCCGGTAGTCAATTACCACCCTGTATTTTTTCTTGCCAGAGGAGTAGAGTTTTTTTGGTACAAACCACACTGGTGAATTGTATGGTGACCTTGAGGGTCGAATGATTCCATCGTGTAAAAGTTCTGAAATTTGTTTGTGTACCTCGTCTTTAAGAGACATTGGGTACTGATAGAATTTTGAGTACACCGGTATATCCGTTATAGTTCGGATTGCTACCCTTATCTTTATTGTGTAAGTTAGTTTCTGATTGTGGTTTGCGAAGAGACCTGGATTAGAATCAATTATTTTATTTAATTTCTTTCTCTGTTATATCTCTAAGTGTTTTATTCTCTGACTAATTGTGCTAACAGCCTCGAACTGTTTTTCTTTGAGAACGACTCTTTTTCCCGTTTTCCAGTGTCATGGTTAGGTTCTTTAAATCAATTTGCGCTCCCATTCCCTTCATTGTGTCTTTGCCAAGTATGGCGTCAAAAGTCTTTAGCGTTGATAATAAAAAAAAATTTTATTTCGAAATCGAAAAGGTTTGCTCTTTTGTAATGCGATGTTTTTACATCACCGTCTGGATTATCAGCTATGAAAGGCTTGTTATTTGGTGTAGCGTTCGACACCAAATTGGGCTGGACGTAATTTTTGTTAGAGCCTGTGTCAATCAACCCTCTTAAAACCTTTCCACTCCCCACTCTACATTCGAAGTATGGTAGTGACAAAGACACTAGAATAACAAGATGCGTAACGGCCATACATTCGTTTGGCACTATGCAGCCACTTTTTTGGTGAAGGCCAAATTTGCTCTCTTTCCGCTCGCTCACGTTGAGAGCGTAAGAAATATAAAAATAGAATTTGCTTGCTTGTGTGAGTAAAAACAAGAGACGAGAACGCGTATATGTGTGCGTGCTGTGCTAGAAGACGATTTTCGGGCCGAAATCAATTCTGATCGAAGAAACGAATTTACATATTTGGAGTTGTGGCCAATTTCGTAGCAATATGATGAAATAAAATAAAAATTCCCTGACTATTATAATAATTATTATAATAATAATTAAAGCAAATACAAAGGAAATTATTATAACTACTGTAATTTGAAACATAAATTTTCCAAAAAGAAGACATAACATTGAGAAATAAATATTTCATAAAAATAATAATTATTTTTTAATTTCATAAAAAAATAATAATTTAATTAATAAATAATAAAAATAATAATTTTATTAATAAATAATAAAAATAATAATATTTCATAATTATATTTCATAAAAAATAATAATACGTAGTAGAAAATAAAAATTAATAAAATAAATAAAAATATGAAAACAGTTCGTTGCAAAAGTCATATCGTCAGGCACGAAGTGCGGGGACACAAGCACTCAACAATCATTGCCTTATTAATTTTTCTCACGCCGCAAGCTGAATACCCTAATGACAAGTATTCTAATATAAAGTCATTTTCGAAATTTATTTTGTGATGTACATAGATTCGTCTATTACTATTTCTAAGCTTTATTTAAATAATAATAACGTTGAGGCAATGCAAAACAAGAATTTTTCGCATGGTGCCAATTGATAAAAAATAATATAGATTTAAAGTCAACGAACTTCTAAGGTAAAGGGCATATTTTGTCAAATTTACAATACATGAGCATACGTGTGCACACATACAGTTGTATGCTATCACTGTATGCGTAGAAAAGAGCTGTTTGCTGTAGCGCTCTCCGCTCTTTCTCTCTCGAACAAAAACTCAAGAGAGCCTGGAGCCACCTCTAGAGCCACGGCCAAAAAATCGCGTGCCAAAAATTTGTATGGCCGTTACGCATCTTGTTATTCTAGTGTCTTTGGTAGTGAGAAGTCTTCTACTCTAAAAAATGCAACTCGTGGTCTCGTTGTTCGCTGTCAAAATTGTCTATTTGGCCATCACAGTATTCATTTAGGGTGCCGTTTATATCGTTCTGGGTTTCATATTCTTGTATCGACCTTTGATAGCCTGCCATGCTTGAACTGGACCCAGTTATTTCAATACTTGGCTGTCTCATGTCTATTGCTTGGATGTTGTAGTTCCTTTGTCGTTTGTTTATGTCCGAGTGTGGTCTATTCATATAATTAACGTTTCGCGTCTGTACACTGCTGTCCACGTCCATTGGTTTTGGTCTTGGTTGTGGTTTGGTCGCAAAGGGACGGGGTGGGGCATTATATTGTTGCCATTACTGTTGATAGTTTTGTTGGGGTGCGATGAACGGTGCATTACCGAGGTTAGACACATGTTGCCTTGGCGCCGGGAATGACTGGCCTAAATATTGTGGAGGTCTCCTCATGAGATTTCGTGGAGGGACCGGTGGAGGCTGTCGATGGCCAAAGGCATTCGACGGCTGAAAATTGCGGGTGCCGGTATGGGTTTTTCGTTTCCTCTGAAACTCGACTGTTGACCCTTATTTGCCGCATGGTTTGACCTGAATGTTTCATTTTAAAGTTTAAGGCAGTAATGTAAAGCTGCCAAAAGGCGAGGTAAATCTCCTCGAAGGCCTCTAATAAAAGTATCCAGAGCTTTTTCTCTGTACATTTTTGTAACAAAGTGCTCGGATTCTCGGCTCATTTGCATGCAGACGACCTTATTTAGAATAAGAGAAAGATTTTTGTAGACGTCCTGGTGGAAGTCTTCCACCGACTGCTGGTGGCCTTGAACCAAAGTTGACATTTGGTATTCCAAGGTAGTTATGTCCCGTTTATCTGCGTAATGCAGAGTGAGACATCTCGACATGGCCTTCCAGTCCAGCGGAATGCTGTAGGACTCGAGTGCCACATCAGCACTTCCAACAATTTTATTTCTTATGGTATGAAGTATACCATAATATTTTGGAGTACCCACAAATGGGGTATAAGTCTCCATGATTCCAAGACCCAAATTCTGCTGGATTTCCAGAGAATTCCCTGATCGATTTTACGATATCAGGCACCCAAAGGTCACTGCCCACTAAATTATTTCTGTATTCGGGCTCGACGACTTGATCGCTCACGTCAGTAAAGTCAAGCGTATCGTTATTCATTTGTTTTATCAGTCCAGGTAAAATTTGGGACACCGTTCGGCCAATTAATGCTGTCAACTGTTCGACACTCATGTCTACGCGATGCTGTTCAGGCAGGTCGGGTCTTTCTGAGGGCACCGGTCTTTCATTTGAACTGAAAGCTGATGGTCTTATTATATTATTAGGGTTGCCATGTTGGCTTTTAATTCGGACAACAACTGCACAAAACAAGCCTAAACCTAAACCAATTTGAACTTAACAAAAGTTGTGGGCAGAAAATATGGAATGCGTGTGTATGTGTTTGCTTATTTATCTTTCATTTCTTTTTTTTTCAATTTTGCATGCAATAAAAGTTTAGCTCGCCGCGGTTATTTTGATTTGAGAACAGTGTACGAGAAAAGGGAACAGTAAATAAGGAAATTTTTCTTGCAGAAGATCTCTAGGAACTGGGTTGAGAATAATAATAATAAGAATGAAAATAATGATAATAATATAATAATAATAAAATAATAAATAATATAATAATAATAATATAATAATAATAATATATTAATAATAATATAATAATAATAATATAATAATAGTAATATAATAAGAATAATATACTTTATTTTTTGTTATACTTATGTTTTATTATGGGTGGATGCCTGAATTTTAAATTGCTGATGTTTTTTCCAGTGCACTTTTCCAGGTTCTTGTCGTCTCTCTGCCTCCTCTTCGGTTGTTTCAGCATCATCTTCTTCGTCGTCGACGTGTTCTTATTCCTCTTCCTTTTGGCGGGCTGCTTCTGCTGCTGCGCTGTTGTTGTTCTTTTTTTTCCTTATTGTCTGCGCTTTGGCTCACGCAGCCGTTCTCCGCCGTTCGTCGTCTTTACTTTTGCCGTTACTTTTGCCGTTATTTTTCCTTTTACTTTTTTGATTTTACTTTACGTGTGTCGTCACTTCGTCGTTTCACCGTTTTGGATTGCACTGTTAACACTTATCCGTGTTGCTCTTCCGTTAGTTCTCGGCGTTCTACTTCTAATTTTCCTTCTTCTTTTCGGCGAAATTGCTGTTCTTCGTTTTGCGTTTAATTAACATAAAATTGTTGCGGTCACTCCTCCTGGATGGGTGAATGTTATCCTTTTTGCGTTGGCTACTGGGGAATCCACGTCAGCACTCCAAAGAAGATTTTCTGCGGGGTGGCCTGACAGAAAATGTGATCCACGAATGGACAATGCTATTGCCGATGAGTATTTTCCTCCGAAAATAGCCGACCGTGAATTTTGTTTTTTAATGACTTACGCGAGTTTCTTCGGCACAATTTAACCAAAGAATAAACGAAACGAAACGAACGAAAATTTAGATTTTGCTCCGCGACTTAGAATTTTTGCCTTTCGTTCGCGTTTATTCCCTGGTCCCTGTTCGGGCGCCAGTTAATAATTACAGTTAATTGGTTTTATTTTGAAGATCGCAAGCGACCGTTTATTGTAATTGATCATTTGAAACTAAAACTAGCATACAAAATGTTTCCCTAAGTCCCTAGTAATCAAGTGAAGTCGTCGGAAGCGTCGCAGCGGGCGTCGGCAGCGGAGAAGTGTTGATGTCGCGCTTAACCGTTCGTTGGCGTTGATCGCAGCGGAGACTACGCAGACCTCTGGTCAGCATTTTGGGCACTAGTGTTTACCCAGAACAATGTAGAAACACAAAATGTGAGAGAATCGGTTGCAGGGCAATAACTTATACGCGTTCTCATACGGGAACAGAGTAGAAACGTACTCGTTGCAGTGGTTGGTGAAAGGAAATTCCACATTATTCCATTTAAAAAAGGATATATTCATGAAACAAAACTACAGATTAAATCAGAAGCAGACCACCGTATAGTGACTAAATACCTAAATGAAGCTGGTAAAAACTACTACACTTACAAATTAAAAATTTGCAAAGGGCTACAGGTAGTACTTAAGGGCATTGAAGCAACAGTGACAACTGCCGAAATAATTGAGGCTCTGAAGGTCAAAAACTTTTCTGCAAAAACGGGTATTAATATTAAAAACAAAGACAAAGTTCCGCAGCCACTATTTAAAATAGAACTCGACCCAGAGAACCACTAAAGAATAACGAAATGCATCCAATATACAATCTACAGTACTTGTTACACCGGAGGATCACCGTGGAGGAGCCGCACAAACGCTTCAATCCCGTTTAATGTACTAATTGCCAAGAATACGGCCACACAAATATATACTACACCCTAAAGTCAATTTTTGTGGTTTGTAGCGAACCTCATACTACTACTAACTGCCCCAAAAATAAGAAAGATAAGTCGGTGAAGAAATGCAGTAACTGCGGGGAAAAACATACTGCAAACTACTGAGGCTATGTGGTTTACAAAGAATTGAAGAGCCGCCTAAACAAACGTATTGCCACAGCACATACATGTCCAAGGTACATGTACAAAGGTCAGGGCCATAAAAGAATTTCCCGAACCGAGAACAGTGCATGAGGTTAGATCGTTCCTAGGCCTCGCGAGCTATTATAGATGCTTCATTAAGGACTTTGCGGCAATAGGAAGGGCTATTTTGAACATCTTAAAGGGCGAGAACGGAAGTGTTGGCAGACATAGAACGCGACACATCCAAGTAGATTTTAATGAAACGGCAAAAAATGCATTTGAAAAGCTAAGCAACATTCTGGCATCCGAGAATTTTATGTTACGATACCCGGATTACAAGAAGCCATTCCATCTAACGACGGATGCTTCGACCAACGGTATTGGAGCAGTACATTCCCAAGAGGGAAATGAACTACGCCGCAAACGAAGGGAACTATTGGCCATCGTTTGGCCGTAAGCTAAGCTGCGACAATACTCGTATGCGGTGAAGGATTTAACTATCTACATCAGCCGTTAGAGTTCGCAGTGGCCGATTCCAACCCTTACGCAAAGATTAAAAGGTGGAAGGCACGAATCGACGAAATGGGTGCGAAAGTAACCTATAAGCCTGGAAAGGAACATCTGGTTGCGGACAGGACGCAGACTCGTGCGTGGCGATCATTCATAGTGTAATTTCCCAGATATATACAATATAAACAATGGACAAGCCCATAAATTGCGTCCATAATTAAATAATTCTAGAAGAGGCCCGCTTTCCATTTCAAGAACAAGATACGGCACGCAATTAACTTCACCGGCAAGGAGTCATTACTCACTATAGTTCCTTAGGGTGTTAACGCCCTCCATTGCGATTTGCATACTCTGGCAATGGTACAGGAAGATTTAGTTCGGAGATACCTGACAGCAAAATTCTGGCACTGCAAGAATCGTGTTACAGATATTTTTTGAGTCCAGGAAAAGAGGGAGATCGTATTGGTAGAGCATAATAGGGACCACCGATCGGCCCAAGAAAATGTGAAGCAAGTGCTCACGGCGTACTACTTCCCAAAAATGGCCAAACTGGCCAATGAAATCGTTTAAATTTGCAGAACTTGCGCTAAAGCCAAGTACGATAGACACCCAAAAAACAGAAGATTTGAGAATCACCAATCCCCTCTCATATGGGAGAATTTCTTCATATAGATATTTTCTCAACCGATAAGAAATATTTCCTCACGTGCATTGAAAAGTTTTCAAAATTTGCAGTCTAGGACCATCGATGATATGAAACCGTCCTTATTACAGGTAATGAATTTCTTCCCGAGGCCCAAAATGGTCTACTACGACAACGAACCTTCGTTGAAATCGCACACAATCACGGCAATGCTACCAAACATTTTGGCGTCAGCATCACGAATGCGCCGCCCCTTCACAGTGTCTCAAACGGGCAAGTGGAGCGTTTTCACAGCACTCTACTAGAGCTCGCCCGGTGCCTGACAAGGGCATAAGTGATACTGTGGAGATAATCTTGTTAGCCACTACCAGGTATAACAAATCAATCCATTCGGTCATCGATAAGAGGCCAGTCGACGCAATACAAGAATCCACGGACGACACACAAGAACGGATTGCTGAAAAAATTAAGAGTACTCAAGACGCGCTAAGGTCTAGAGAGAATCCATCTCGACAAAACAGAGTCTTCGAAGTGGGCGAAAAGGTTTAGGTCAAAACTAATAGAAGGCTTGGCAATAAACTCACTCCCTTGTGTGAGGAAAAAGCCATAAAAGACGACCTGGGGACCACGGTCCTCATTGAAGGGAGGGTGGTCCACAAAGACAACCTAAAATGACTCTCTCCCTTAGTTTTAAACTTTTTATTATTACTACCTATTATCAGCCGTTTGGCAAACTTCCATATACCATAATAGACATTATCATAAGTCCGTTGCCAACGGCACAATGTTTTAGTTTTAGGATAAAATTAATTGGTAATGGGATAAACCTCAGCGAACAAAAAAAAGCGACTAACAAAATACATCACCACCGGCCATTTATATGAGACACTGCTGGCTAGGAATAGAATACTAATGATGGAGTTACAAAATTTAATATTGTCAGTCCACAGATACCCCCATAGGGGTTACAATCCTCTACCATAATACATTTCATTATCAAATTCCCCAAAATAAAATTATCTTGTAAGAAGGTCACCATTTTCCCGGTCACTTGTAAAGGGGTTATGCTGCGAATAACCGACAACATGGTAGCAAAGTGTGGAGAAGAAGTCCATACAATCAAAAACTTCACCCCAACACCGGGAGCTACCTTTTGCCAACTATCAACGGAAAGCTCATGCACCAGGGAACTACACGCAGGCGTTCTAGCGCATTGCAAGTCACAGCCAAGCGACCTACACCCGCTTACCCGCGTGGATGAGGGAATCATCATCATCAATGACCGGCTAGCTAGGGTCACGGTGGACGACGGAACAGAAGTCTATCTACGTGGCACGCATCTCATTACCTTAAACGATCGCGTCGTGATAAATGACACCACCTTTATAAAACACGACAAGGCCCAAATACGAGCTCGAGGGGTAGCTAGTTCCCTATCATTGAATATCACCGCCAACAGAGATATTCTGAGTCTCCCCTATCTTCACCCGCTGAGTGAACGTAACTTGGAGTTTATCAAAGAGTGCGGGAGAGAAATTGATACCAATCATTCACATCGCATGATATTTATCGCAGCATCGATTAGTTGCGCATTGATTTGCATTGGCATCACCTGTCTACGGTTCATCGGAGCGCGAAGATCTGCAATCCAATTAAACGGGATGATCGCCGAATTAAGACCATCCGAGGAAGGCCGTAATCTTGAAGGGGGAGTAGTTAACACAAGCCAACGGACTAGAACAGTTGTCTCAGTGTATGAAACATAATATCAAAGTGCTGACCCAGCATTGGGCCGGAAACCCGTGCGCAGCCGGCAAACACAGCATATTTGCGTGGCCGCTGCGAGTCCTTGTTAGCTTTAAGAATCATTTTAAGTTCAGTTTGAATTTGCATTTACCAGAATAAGGAGCGGCAGCTCGTCAACTCCGACTAAGCGTCGTAAAATATATTTTTGTTAATTACTCTGCCATGCCACAAGGCTGGCAGTTAAAAGAGGAAAGTTCCTCTCAACGTAAATAACAATCTCCTGCTCCCCGGACTCCCCGGAGTAGCCAGCGAAGGGAGCCCCTCACCTCTGGAGGATTCCTGACGACAACAGCATCGCAAGGCGTGTTTTTCCTAATAAATTGATCTCGAACAGGACGAGGATTGTGTAAAAAGAGTTCGTGTGAAATTGAATAATTCGTCGGTAGAATATTCTGGAGTTTCTGGACCCGCATGTACATATATGTATAGGTATGTATTGATAGAATTGGTGTGTGAAAAACACAAACGTGTGAAAGTGAATTGTTCGTGCGCGATTATTCTGGACATTCTGGACAAGTGATGCTCTGATGACAATTATAGTGCATGGGCTATTCAAATGAAAATCGTTTTGATACATACTGAATTATGCCAGTATGCGGTAGCTTAACAAAAAGCGAAAATGGGAGCGAAGAACAAAATGCGCAGTTCGACGCCAAAGACGAGAAAGCGCTTGCGAGCATCATACTGAGCATAAAACCGTCACAAATAAATAATGTGAAACACTGTAAAAGAGCGTTGGACGTGGAACAAATTAAAGGAAATAGATACGCCAAAAGGCCCCGCGAGTTGTATTAATTTGTTTAAACAATTGTTATATTTGAAAATGGGTCCAAATGATAGCATTGAAACTGTAATGAACGGTTTTTTTTTCTAATTATAGTCGATTTATTGTACTATTTTTACAAGTGACGCTTCCGGTGATCGCGCTGCTCCTGCAGCGTTTCTCCTTCGTTGCCCTAAGCTTCCTTAACAATGGACGACGCGCCGGCTCGACCGGGATTAGATATTGTTATGGGGCAGGGCGTATTGTCCACGGGCGTGGCAACGCTCGCCCTGGGGCCACCTTTGCCGACCACTGACTCCACTGTTCATTTCGAACACGCCAAGTCCCAGTCGTTTCCTCCGAAGGACAACCTGCCGGTTGGATTAGGTTAAAGATGGGGCAGGGACCAACTTTACCAACCACTGACTCCACTGACCTTTTCAGACAGACCAGGTCCTTGCTCCTCCACTCCCAGGATCACTCTTCACTTTCACTACTCGTTCTTTACCGACTTCTCTGCCCGTTTTCACTCACAAACTCCTTCTTTTAAAGTTCCGTCTCACTACCTCCTTCAACGCGCGGTCTGGTTGACTAACACCTAATCCTCCGCCTTCAGACTACATTCCGACTGCGCAACTGCGCGGCCGCGTCCTGACCGCGCAACTCGCGCCGGTACTATCCTCGACTGCCCTGGACTGGGCTGGACTTGCGCCGTCCCTTTATAGGCCGCAGGGATCCCGTTATTTCCCCTATTGCGCACGGCCCGCGGTTCTTCAAACATACAACAGAGAGGTAAATCGAATGTCACTTGTTGGTCGTGTGGTCGTCTCGGTCACATTGCGGAAAATTGTAAAGTGAAAGAGAAATCGACTAAGCCAGAAGAAAATAAGTCCGTAAAGAAAACAAATTTCACTGTTTTGCCTGTGGCAACGAATAATGAGCTAGCAAAAGAAATTTGGTGTTTGGATAGTGGTGCAACCGCCCACTTGTGTTGTGCTAGATCGATATTTATAGAATTTTATGAGCATAAAGAAAACATAATGCTAGCTGGAAACAATTCTATTTGTGCGGAAGGTCATGGTACCGTGCGTTTGTATTGGCGCAAGCGATCTTTTGACTTGATCAACGTGTTGTACGTGAAAGTACTACAGCAATTTTATGTCTGTCGCGAATGCCAACAATGTAGCGAAAATAAAGAACAGACACGAAGTTTTATTAAAAGCACAAAAAAGAAACGGGTTGTATATATTTGAAAACAAAATAAAAAAGTGTTTTGTGTCGTAGCCTATAAGAGCGCAAATGGAAAAATGGCACAATTCGGTCACTTGAACTACACAAGTTTACAAAGGATGGCCATAAATGGCATGGTGTTCGGCTTCGATGCAAACATGAGTTTTCATATAAAAGAACGTGTGTGTGAAACGTGTGCAAAATGTAAGATTTGCGAAGAACAATAAGCCCTCCATTGGCGGTGCACGATATTTTGCGACGTTTATAGACGATAAAACGCGCTGTGTCTGTGTGTTTCTTAAAGACTAGAGACGAAATACTTGATAAATTGACAACGGCCGGGATTATGTCAGTGAGAAATTTAACAGTTTCTTGGTAAGTATTGGCATAAAACGGCAACCAACTGTTCCTTACACTCCCCAGCAAAATGGTGTGGCGGAGCATGCCAATAGGTGGAGATGGTTTGGGCACGGGCTCTTAACACGGCTGTCTATCTGCGAAATCGATCTGAGACGAAAACGTTGCCTGCAGTAACGCCGCTCGAGGCGTGGTCGGGCAAGAAGACATCGGTATCTCACCTGAGAGTGTTTGGCGCGAAGGCGATTGTTCTGGATAAAACTCACCGGAAGAAGTTCAAACCAAAAGGCGTTGAATACATGTTGGTCGGATACTCCGAGACGACGAAGGCGTATCGTTTGCACAACCTTGAAAAGCAAACGATTATTGATGCTAGACATGTCATATTCCTAAAAGATGACTTGGTAAAACATGGCAGCAAGGGAGCCGCATACGTTGCTGATGTGAACTAGCTGGACTTCAAGACTAGCAAGAGTGTGACGCTGTTGATCTGCAGTTTGATGACTTTGTGTCAGATAAGGTAAATCCTGCTATAGAAGCTGCGACCACTGAAGAGAGTCATGACGATGAAACTGAGGGAGAAACAGAAGAAACCGACGACAACAATCAAGGAGGCCGTAAGAGAGGCCCAGGGCGTCCTAAAAACCTACATACTGGTCGAACTGGACGGCCACGTAAACAATACAACGTGGTGAATGTCATAGCTGCCGATGACATTCAGGTGCCCAATACAGTCGGCGCAGGCTAAGGAATGGAGAGATTCGATGCAAAAAGAGATTGATTCGCTGCGTGCCAACAATACATGGCCATTGGAAGAGCAACCTAAAGGTGAAAAGCTGATTGGCTGTAAATGGGTTTTTTCTGTGAAGAGAGATCACTTGGGCAAAATGGAGCGTTTCGAATCCCGGTTGGTCGCAAAGGGTTGCGCTCAACGTTTTGGCATTAATTACGATGAAACGTTTACTGCTGTTGCACGTTATTCATGAATAAGGTTGGTGATAGCCCTGGCTGTTGAGTACAAGATGTACATGCATCAGATGGACGTGGAGTCCGCGTACCTGAATAGCGAGCTGACAGATGTGGTATATATGAAGCAACCGGAAGGGTTTGTGGATAAGAGCTATCCTGAGCGCGTGTTAAAGTTATACAAGTCATTGTACGGTCTCAAACAAAGCGTCCGTATCTCGAACGAGAAGTTGGACGAGGTGCTTAAACAATTTGGCTTTGTTCCTTGCGTTAGTGAAGCTTGCACTTATACACGAAAGGTTGGAAATAACTTCACTATTGTTGTCGTAGTGGTGAGTTCGAACAAACAAGAACTGAACAACGTGAACTCGCTTGTATCTGGCGCACTTGATTTCGTCGATGGCGGAGTTCTCAAACATTTTCTGGGTATGGAAATCGAGCGCGATGGTGAGCTTGGCAGTCACCATATTAGCCACAAACAGTTTATTCAGAGTCTTCTCAATGAGTACGGTATGCAGTAAGGCGAACGCGTTACCATTGGAGGCAGGCTTTCAAATAAAATGTAATGAAGAAAGCTGCCAACGAGTCAACCAAAAGGCGCATCAGTCATTTATTGGCTCACTGATGTATCTGGCGATGATAACCCGGCCAGATATCATACATTCCGTAACAAAGCTTGCACAACGGAATGTCGACCTGCACATGAAGTGGGGGCCAAACGAATATTGGGATATTTGAAGGGCACCACGGCTGAAGTTGCACAACCAAAGCAATGGTCAGCCCATCCATGGTTATGTCGACGCGAACTGGAAGTCCTTTAGTGGCTGGTCCTTCTTCGCTGCAGGTGCTGCATTTACTTGGGAGTCCAAGAAGCAATCGGTCGTGGCTCTGAGTACTACGGAGGAGTGCACTGAGCCTTGCAAAGAACTCCAAATTTCATGTGCGTAGTAAGCACATAGATGACCCTAACCGTAAAGTGCTGAGCGGGGCCAGAACGAAGTGGAATCTTCGTTACCTTCAGCAGGGCAATTCACCCGCAGAAGATTTGTCTCTGGCCAAGACACCGCAGCCGCTAGATCAAAGGTCCAACTCTGCTTCGAAGCGGGCAAACTCCACCCTAACGCCACCGACGGAAACGCCTAAGAGGCAGAAGGTGGAGAAGAGCAGGCCACTGACTGCTCCCTTTGATGGCCCAAGTACCTCAAGGGCTGCAAAGGCAACTGAGGTACGCAAGCCATCATATGCGGTCGTAACTGGGGCCATTAAGGTTGCGGTCGTACCAGAGGGGTACCCCAAAGTCGTCCTCAGCAGTGAGAACCTCTCACAGCTCGAGGACGCACTACTGGAGGAAATAGTCCTCTCCGGTTGGGATTCTCCAATAAAGTTTGGAGGAATCCACTCCAAGGTGGGTCACCTGATAGTGGACAGCCGCAACGCAACCACTGCTGAGTGGCTGCAATCAGCAGTCCCCAGCCTCAGTAAGTGGAGCGGTGTCTCCCTGGAGGTAAGGATGGGCGACGACTTGCCATCGTCACACAACATCACCATCTTCTGCCCCAGGACAGGGTACAAAACAACAAAGTGGATCATGGAATGGATCAAGAAACAGAATGACTTGGACACTGAGAACTGGCGTCTCATATCAAGGAAGAATGAGGGTGGTGGCTCGCTCCTCAGCCTTGGCATTGATGACAACTCATGCACACAAAGCTGAGCTTCAGGTTTGGAGACATCTCAGTTTGTGGTCTAAAGAAGGCCAAAGCGATCAAATCCGGCACAAGACAGGTCGAGACTCCTCGAAATCCACCAGTCTCCGCGGAGAAGGAGAAGCCCAATAAGCTCTCCGAATTCAGCGAGGATCTGGCGGATGACGAGGATCTTCATGCGACCATCATCGAGATGGGGGATCAGACCCCGATATCCTCTCAGGAGCTAGACATGGAACTAGACCTGCTGAGTAAGGAAGAAGCGATGCCGGCGGATGGTGATCTGGGTATTTCCAGATCAGCAACGCCGACGATGGAGCCGATCATTTAATGGTCGGGAGTACGGGGATAGCTCAGGTGAACATCCATCGCGCCAAGGCGGCCTCGGCTGTGCTGGCAAGGATGTTCACCAAACAACATCTTGGGCTAGCCCTGGTACAGGAACCCTGGTATAACCAGGGAATAAAAGGACTGTACGTGAAGAACGCCAAGGTAATTTGGGATCAACGGGCCTCTAGCCCTAGAGCCTGTATCCCCTGGCATGTAGAAGTATTAATTATTATATACTTACAGAATTTCTCACGCGGGACTGTGTACCGATCGTGGGAGAAGATGTGGGAGCAGCCAAGAAGACTGTGGTGGCATCGGTATACTTTGCCGGTGACGAGGCGTGCCCACCGCCCGAAATCACTGCACTGGCAGAATACTGCAAGAGGACACACTAACCCATCATCGTCGGATGTGATGCAAATACACATAACGTGATATGGGGCAGCAGCGACGTGAATTAAAGAGGTGAGTCACTCTTAGAATTTATTTTGAATAACAATCTAGAAATCCTAAATTTCGGCAATGTTCCGAAATTTGTTACTAGGGTAAGATCTGAGGTTCTCGACATCACACTTTCCAGCACTTCAGTGGCTTCGCATATAAGCGACTGGCACGTATCTCCTGAGGAGTCAGTGTCAGATCACAGGGACGTTTGGTCAAACTTATTCCATTGCTATGAACCTCTTTATTTTTGAAAAGTGGAATTGAATCATTATGATACAGTTATGAAACAGTTATGAACAGATTATAGGCATTTCTTTCTGTTGTCATACTCATTTAATATCCCCTCTGTTATACAGTCGGTCGTTTAAACATTCTCTCACATACCACACTTAGCGTTGAAGCCATTTTCGACACCATATTATTACAGTGCACACCACCCAAACTAATACCTAATCAGTACAAAAAAAAGCTTTGTGCTTAATATTTTATTTTATTTTATATTTATTTGTTTTCCAGCGTTAAAATTAATTGAAATATTTGTCAACCTACAGCGGGGAAGACATCTTGTGGTTTCCATGCATTACATACGCATGATCAGTGGCTTAAACAGTGACTTATACACTAGTAGGCATAAGTATTTTGACAAATCGCCTGCTTCTCTTTAAACTTGAATGCGCTTGTTACCGTTAATAAACACTGCGAAAACGATGAGCAATGCAAATAATGAATATTTAGCACACATGCCAATTTTTATACGGCTTACCCATTGAATTCTCTTTCTACTAACAAGAATGCACGCAGACAAGCAATTTTTGTTTGGCCCAAGTATTTTGACAAGCTCATTAAGTAAATGGTCAAAATTGGTCAAAAATTGTTTCAATTTTATTATTTTGGTTATTAAACGTTATTAAAAAACAAAAAAATTATTAATGACCATGTGTAAAAAGCCTCAGTTAAGTTTCTTTACTTAACGTTGGATTTATTTAACGTATACAATTTAACTTTGGAATTAAGGTAAAAAACATTGCAAACATTGTGTATTAATAAATTAACCCTTTCACGCACAACTTTTTCCCCGTAATATTTAAATTTTTTTTATCATTAATGTTTTGACATTTATTTTTAGAAAAATGTAGCAACAAACGTTGCAGTAGTGGGCAGTAGTGGTGTGTAAGCATTGCTTTTTTAAAATTCAAAGAATATAAGAATAATTTTTTTTTGTAATGACAATTTAAGTGTGGTATGACAAAAAACAGTTTTTATTGTTATTGCAGCACAGATGGACTTAGCATTTAAGGCATTTGGTCATCGGTGTTGCAGTTTTGCGATTTTTAAGTACAGTACCTGATGCAAAGATTTCTATTTCCTTCAACGAAATCAGAAGGGTTACAGACAGACCAATTATCAAAATATAGTTTAAAATTTTTGTCTTTGGGAAGACTTTTTGCCAAATATAAGACAACATCAGAAGATATTCCCAAGCCATAAGAAGGACAAGTGCCTTCGCCAACATATAGCGTAAAAAAGTCTATTAGCTTTCAAAGCGAAAGGTCGTGTTGTTTTTTTTTTTTGCGCCCCGATTTTTATTTTGTGTTTGTCAAACCAGCCGTGGTTTTTAATAATCTTCTTTAATTATCATATATTTTAAACATAATTATTAAAGATCCGTTCGCATCGCGAGTGATTCTTTTGTGATTTGTTCAGTAGTTTAAACAAATATACAAAGTATTTTGCATTTTTCGTCTTTTTGTTTTGTTTACTCTCCCTTTTTGTGCGTCGTTCGCAGTGCTGTTTGGTGTTTTTTTTTGCATGCACATAAACTGCACTTTTCGCTCTCACTCTCTCTCTCTCTTTCGCTCTCCCACACAAAATCTAAATTTCTCAGTGTGCAGACTGCTCTCGTGCGGTTCTTTTAACAGCTCGCTTGAAAGTTTTGGTCTTGTGTTTTCGTGCACGCACAGTGGTCTGATTTCAGTTAAACATGGAAACCGTAAATGTTGTCTGCTTTTATAAAAATTGTTGCCAGGTTATAAAACCTGAGAAACCAAAAATGACTTGCTGGCTATGTGATAGAATGGTGCATACTAAGTGCGCTGGTTTTAATGACCGTACAAGTGATGTCCTAGCAAAGGGTAAAAATCTAAATTACTGTTGTGATGCTTGCCTTGTGATGAAATAGGTGAAATCGTTTATGCGCCAAACTAAAGGTGACTTGAAAGAACTGATCAACAGTTTTGGCGTAGCTAGAGATAGTTTTCGTCGAGCCGATGAACTTCTTTCCGCGCTTAATGCACAGTTTAATGGCCTTAAGCTATTAGATAAATCTCCAAAGCGCAAAAAAGCCGCTGGTGGTAGGCTGCCTAAGGCCCCGCAACCACGGGCAAATGATCAACAGGACTCCACAACTGATCAGCTGTCAATCGCAGCAAATCCACATATGTTGCTAAGATCGGCAGCTAAAAGAGATTCGGAGAAATCCGATCAATCCGCTGTGAAGGGACCCCACCCTGTGATTGCTAAAAATTCCGAATTGTCTGCACTGGTTTCTCAACCAGTGATTCCACCTGTCTCGATTAGTTTACCACCACAAGGGAACATTGAGTCCGGACTACCGGCACAAGTTGGCGCTTCAGAAATACAATCTGCAGGGCCAAAACCCCTCGCGGTGGTTCCACTAAAGAAACAAATTTTCGTTTCTCGGCTTTCCCCTGATCAAACATCGTCGGATGTATTGTCTTATATACAAGACAAAACAAAAGCCGATTAAATAAAAGTGGAAAAATTTAACTTCTCTTACGCTAGGGACCTATCATCTTTCAAGATAACTGTCCCAAACGAGCTCTTTTCGACCATATGTTCGGGCAATTTTTGGCCGGATAGTATGGTGGTATAAGAGTTTGAAGCAAAGATCAAAAATTGGAAAAAGGGGGCCGTGGGAATTAAACTTCCCTCACTTGGACAGACCACTGCACCATCCGCCTCTTCATCTTCTTCCTCTTCAAAAAACTAACAACAAATCTTACTATCTCCTACCAAAATGTTAGAGGCTTGCGTAGCAAATTAATCAAATTGTATTGTGATAGTCTTTCATTTGCATCCCATATAATAGTGCTCACAGAGACTTGGTTAAACCCGGAGTTACTTAACTCCGAAGTCTTCCCAGGTATGTACACTATATATAGGTTTGACCGTCCCTCCAGACGGGGAGGTGGAGTCTTAATTGCGGTTAGATCTACCGTCGCGTCGGAGGAGTTACTTTTGGACGATTCCCGTAACTCGGAATTTTTATGTGTAAAGCTGTCTTTTTCCGACAGATCAGCTTATATTAGGTGCTCCTATATTTCGCCATCTTCTGAATTCCCAGAATATCAGAATCATCTGTCCGCTATCCAGTCCATCTTGAACAAAATTTCTGACAGGGACCAATTGGTAGTTCTAGGTGATTTTAATATACCTGGCACAATGTGGTCCCCAGAAAAACAATCGAATGTCCTTCTCCCTTTAGCACAACATGACTTTATTGACGGCTTGCTCGACTTATCGCTGTCGCAAGTTAATTATATTAAAAATTCTCTTGGTCGACTTTTGGATCTATGTTTTGTAACAAGTCCTGAAAGTGTGTTTCTGTCCAGGGTAGTACCTCTTACTCAACCTGAAGATCAATATCATCCTATTTTCGAGGTGGAAATCGACTTAGGTACGGTATTAAAAGTAAATTCAGAGAAATCTACAAAGCGAATTCCCTGTTTTCGCAAGGCAAATTTTCGGAGGCTAAACTTTACCTCATTCCGAACAGCCATACTCTTATGCGGTATCTAAGTCGAATCTAATATTTTGCCCCACTATAAACGAAAGCTCACTGTTTAACGATCTTCAGCGTGTTAAACCGGTCTATTCGCCAGGTCCCGATGGAATCCTTGGCTGTGTGCTCAGATTCTGTGCGGAAGCCTTGTGCAAGCCTCTACTGAAACTGTTTACCTTATCTTTGGAATCTTCACAATTCCCTCATATATGGAAGGAGTCCTTTGTGATTCCTCTTCATAAAAAAGGTAGCAAACTGGATGCAAGCAATTACAGAGGAATCTCTAAATTGTCGGCTATCCCAAAACTTTTCGAAAATGTTATCACTCCTCATTTGCAGCACCTTTGTAGATCAATCATATCACCGTGTCAACACGGTTTTATGAAACGCAGATCTACAACCACTAACCTCTTGGAGCTAACTTCTTTTGTAATACAGGGTTTCAAAAATAATCTTCAAACAGATGTCATCTACACTGATTTTAGTAAAGCATTTGACTCTGTTAATCATTACCTTCTAATAAAAAAACTTGATCTTATAGGGTTGCCTGTTTATCTTCTAAATTGGATTTCAAGCTATCTAAATGGCAGGACACAACAAGTCCTCTTTAAAAATTCGTTATCTTCTATTCTCCGAGTCACATCCGGTGTTCCACAAGGGAGCCATCTTGGTCCGCTTCTTTTTACCTTATTCATTAACGACCTCCCCTTAATAATAAAACATTCGCGTGTACTTATGTACGCAGACGATGTTAAATTATGCCTCTAGTACAAGGACACTTCGTGCCATTTGGACTTACAATCCGATCTAGACCGATTTCAAATATGGTGCCGTGATAACATATTGGACTTAAATGGCTTAAAGTGTAAAGTCATGACCTTTTGTCGTGCCAACCCAATACGCACGACTTACACTCTAAGTGGGTGCTCTTTGGACAGAATAACACGAGTAGATGATCTTGGTGTTCTTCTGGACCCAAAACTAAAATTTTTTGACCATATTTCGTCTATTGTCAATAAGGCCAGGGGTGTGCTTGGTTTTATAAAAAGGTGGTCTAAGAAATTTGATGATCCTTACTTGACTAAAACCTTATTTATTTCGTTAGTCCGTCCGATTCTCGAGTACGGATCACCTGTTTGGAGTCCACAATACGCAGTCCACTCGGACCGCATTGAATCGGTCCAAAAAAACTTCTTACTTTTTGCATTGGGATGCAAACCGTATATTACCTCCTTATTCCAGTAGACTACTTTTAATTCATTTACCGTCCCTAGCTAACCGTAGAACAATGCTTGGAACAGTCTTTATTTGTAAGCTTATTCGTGGGGATGTTGAGAGTCCCGACTTGATTAGTCGGCTTAACTTCTCGGTTCCAAGTAGATTCACTAGAAACTATATAGCCCTTATCTTAAATCATTGTATATCTAACTATGAGTTGCATGACCCTTACAGAGTTTTATGTTCTGACTATGTTCTGACTTTATCTGTAATCTTGACTCTCTGCCGCTATTAAAGCAATCGATTTTATCTTTTCTATTACATAATTAGACCCTACTAACACTAATATTTAAAATAGTTATTTTACATTATATTCATTTCCTCGTTCCTGTTCTCTTTTTTATATCGCGTCTATATCTTCTCGCGAATCGAGCCGTACGATACACGGCAGCGCCCTTCGGTCGGTTGGGCGGGAGGTGTGGCCGTGGGACCCGTGCGTTAAAAAAAAAAAATAGTAAAAAAAAAATAATAAACTAATCCAGATATTCCAGCCCGCGTAAACATTTTAACGCCCCATTTATGAGGTTTAGCTGGATTATATTGCTTAAACTGGATCCACGTTTAAGCAATATAATCCAGCTAAACCTGCAAAAAAAAGCAATTAATAAAAATAAAGCCAATGCTTTTCCTGAGGTAGTTTTCCAAAATTTTCTTTGAGAATTCTGATCAAAGGGCGGATCTTGTAGAGTTTATCATAGTTGGAATCTCCTTTTTTTAATTGTTTGGCGTTGTCGTTGAAATGTAAGCATTTTTTTATTTTTTCAAATCTCCCACGCGGCATTGAATCAGTTATTGTGGTAAGCTTTAAATCCTTTGACCATTCCATTCTGAGTTGGGGTAGTTTTAAAACACCCAAGTAGAATAAAATGCTAATTTAGCGTTTGATTTCCTCATCAGTACATTTAAGTTCAATACCGTGCTCCTGAAAAACTATATATATCAGTTTGCCATGCCATTAAATGAATTAGCTGAGTATCAAAAAATGTGTAGAAGAACTCCACTGACGTCTTTATCTCCCCGACATCAAAAGTTTTGTCATCTTCCCACATACTCTCTGGAGCTACAAACGGCCTTGTTCTCCACTTTAGCGTCTTTGGATCCATTTTTTCCAAGCAACTGTCAACAACAACGCAAGAGTCAGGTTCACATTCTTCAATCACTGTATTTTCCAGAAGGTCAATCTCGATACTTTCTCCCCTTTCCAGAATTCCTTCTAAATTCTTCTCCAGTACCGTAGAAATGTCTTTCATCTCATCACCACTTTCTTCGTCAGTAGAAACAACCGAATCAAAGTTTAAAGCCCGTTCAATTTCGTCGTTAGACAAACCTTTCACTTTCGGTCCCGCCTCCTACCGCCCGATCAGCTTACTACCAGTACTCTCCAAGATACTCGAAAGAGTATTTTTGTCCAGAGTATTGCCGGTGATTGAGGAGGCTGGTCTGATCCCTGATCACCAGTTTGGCTTTAGGCGCCGCCACGGGACACCAGAGCAAGGCCACCGAGTAGCGCAATATATCCTGGACGCCTTTGAGAATAAGAAATACTGCCTAGCAGTAATGCTGGACATTAAGCAAGCCTTTGATCGTGTTTGGCACCCCGGTCTCCTCCTAAAGCTCAAAAACGGCCTGCCCCAGCCATATTTCAAGTTCTTGAAATCGTTCCTGGAGGGCAGAAGATTCGCCGTCAGGTGTGGAGAAGCGCGCTCAGACGTCAAAGAAGCCCGTGCAGGAGTTCCCCAAGGAAGCGTTCTCGGTCCGCTCCTCTACAACGCGTATACGGCTGACCTGCCGGTGATTCCGAGCCAGTACATTTTGGCAGCCACTTACGCCGATGATACTGCGTTCCTAACAACAGCAGATACCCCAGCAGAGGCCTCCCAGACTATGCAGGAGCAACTAGATCTACTGAACACGTGGCACACGAGATGGAATATATCGGTAAACAGCGACAAGTCAACCGCTACCACCTTCGCAACTAGGCGCGGCACTTGCCCACCAGTCAGTTTCAACGGGTTCCCAATCCCAGAGGTAGCCAATCCAAATTATCTTGGCTTTACACTGGACAGGAGACTTACATGGAGACCACACCTGCTAAAGAAGCGGAAACAGGCGGAGAACCGAGTCCGTGAATTCTACTGGCTGATGGGCAGACAATCTAAGCTACCGACTTCCACTAAGCTCCTTATCTACAAAGCGATCATAAGGCCAATCTGGACGTATGGCATTCAACTGTGGGGCACTGCATCGAAAAGTAACATCAACATTATCCAGACATTCGAAAACAAAACGCTCCGCACAGTCACAAACGCTCACCCTTTCCACGATAATGCCACTATACACGAGGTCCTCAGCTTCCCCTGGGTGAAGGATGAGATTAAGAAAAGCAGCAGGCAGTACATGCAGAGGCTTCAAGACCACCCAAACAACCTGGCACAAGACCTGCTGGACACCAGTCAACGCACCAGGAGGCTGCAGCGATCACACCCTTTGGACCTCTCTGGGATTAGACACGCAAATTAAATTAAATTATATACATACATTATTATATACATCATACATACAATATCGACAGTTATTGTATAGTTTCGCAACAATTTATGTAATCAATTAATTCTCTACTTAAGTTTAGTCATCAAATTTAATGATTGTCCGCGAAGGACAGTTTTAAATTAATACATCAAAAAAAAAAAAAAAAAAAATATTTAAATACAAACAAAAATTATTACCACGAATGCCCAAGGTTGCTCGCAAGCAACTTATCAACATTGAAAATTATTTACTTACTTATTCTTCACTGTTAACTAAGTTTGACTATATCACTGTCTAGTTAACTCTTTGCTAAATAATTATTTGTTTATACTTTAGGTTCTTTTTAAAGTATTATAAAAGTTAATTACTAATTTCAAAAGTTCCACCGAATATAGAAACAATAATTATTGTGATGCGCGTGCTGTTTATTGCAAATATTTTCTGCAACTAATCTCCAAATGCGTTTTTTGCTTTTCATATTTAGAGTAGATACATAAAGCATAAAGAATGAGCAGATAAAAACAAAAGGCACGCTTACAGTTAGCTCTGAAAACATAGAAATTGATCACAAGCAACGTTGGGCGCGTAAGGGTTAAAAAGTTTGAAAAACATAATGATGATGATTATTACATAACGTAATGATTTAAAAAACTTAAAAAGAACTGGATCTACGTAGAAATAACTTTCGCTGACGAAAAAATCCTTATACGGGAATTTAAAAAAATCCTATTCCAAAACCACAAGCCATTGCAACTCAGTGGAATCAGACTGACGGCCTTCCGAAAAGTGAACGTAAGGCGATTAGTGACCGCACAGTCTGGAAACTTTTAAAGAAACAGGACATGAATACACATATATTGCTAATGATGTGACGGACATATTAAAAATTAACAAGCTTAACAGGTTTCGATTTGCAAAGGAACACAAGCCAAAGTCGTTCAGGAAAAGTATTTTATGGACAGATCTAAAATTTTACGAGTATAACTCGTAAAATTTTTTTTTTCAGATTGCCAACTCTGAAAAGGTAAAAAATACGTCCCGTTTGTCAAAAATTGAGCCATTGTCAAAATAAAATGAGCTTGTCGAAATAATGCCATTATAAAAAATAATAATATTATGCCACAACAAAAAAATCATAAAATTTCATTAAATTGTTTATATGTTTTTAGGTTTCTAAAAATAATCATTATTATCATATCAAGCCATTTTAAAGTTTTACTGTTTAAATGTTTAACGTTTATTTTGTCAAAATATTTATGCCAACTAGTGTATATGTACCTCAGCACTATATTATTATTTCGAGTTTGTATAGCATAGATCATTTCCAATCCTTACATTCCTTCATACTACATATTACAGCGCAACTTATTCAAATTATACAGAAATGCTTTTATATTGACATTTTGACTAATTATTAAAATTAAAACTCTTAATGCTCAACGACTTGACTTTGCAGCAGGCTCGTTTCCATTCCTTGATGTCCAGATCTAGATCTCTTTTAACGGAGCAATATATACATATATATACTTACGTAGTTATTAATTTATTAGTCGAATAAATGATCCGTCAATAACACAGACAAGGATCAACGCTGAAACAACTTTAAATTGAAAACACGAACAATTTCGGTGAACGTCTTTATTCCAAGAATGTCAGCTTAAGACTACTGTACAGAGTTTTTATCTGCTCGAAGTGCGTCGCGAGAAACGGGAATGTCTAGTCAGTGTATTTGTGGGTGTGGGGTTTGATTTTTTCTATATGTGTACAAAAGAATGATATGTAAGCAAAAATGTGAATTGGTTTCATGTGTTTGTGCATGTGCAAGATTGTAAGTTAACAACGCATAACATAATCCATAGCAACTAAGTAGCTCTCCATATAGAATGCTGACGCGCCAGAATGGAGTTCAGCGCTCTGCGCAAAGAACGCCCGGCAACGGAAGGCTGGTTGCCTCACGCTGCAAGAAATGCTGAGTCGGCTTGCCGACTCGTCTCGATGGCGCGATGCATTGCTGTTAGGGTAAACTTAGCTCCATATTTTGTAAACTCTTCAGTCTCAGTTTTGCACCAGAATAAACCAGAACGTGCTCCGGCTAAAGCCGTAAATACAATTGTTTTAATTACAAAGATTGCTACGCCACAAGGCTAGACAATAAATCAAAGGGGGCGAAGTCAAGCCCTCCAACCTAATCTTTAGTAGAAGACTCCGACGGAAGACGTCCTACTACCGCTGTGACCTTGAGGGAGGAACCTCTGGACATCGCGGGAAAACACCATCTCATAATTGGCGCCCAACTGAAATTCGAACTTGACAACTAATTTAACAGGGTAGTTAAGTTAGAAATCATGTAAGTTTTACATTTGACTTCTTCGAAACACAAAGAAAGAATTCGTGACTGGCCACGTAATAGTTGTGCGTGTGTAAATCAGTTTCAAAAGCATTGCATATTTTCGGCAGAGCAAATTCTTGTTGCATACCTTACAGAAAAATAAGTATTGCATACTTTTGAAACTAAAAAATTTCATTGCATACCACTCTAATAAAAACTATTGCATACTTTAAAAATAAGTATTGCATACTTTTGAAACTAAAAAATTTCATTGCATACCACTCTAATAAAAACTATTGCATACCTTAAAAATAAGTATTGCATACTTTTGAAACTAAAAAATTTCATTGCATACCACTTTAATAAAAACTATTGCATATCTTAAAAATATAATAATAAGTGCTGCATACTTTTGCAAAACCAAATATTTTTGTTGCATACCCCTGCTAATAAAAACGATTGCATTCCGAGTATCAAAGTTTTATTGCATACTTTCAACGGATAAATAATTATAGCATACTTTGGTATAATTTTACTGCATACCTTTTCTTGCCACTCCACTTAGCCGATCAATTGGGCTCGGCAACAGTATATTTGTGATGTGCCAATGAGAGCTGGAGTCCCTCAGGGCAGTGTTCTCGGACCGCTACTGTATTCCTTGTACACTGCTGATATCCCTTGCCCGAGTTTCGAACACATGGCAGCACCGAACAGGACTCTTATTGCAACCTATGCAGATGACATCGCAGTTGTATATAACTCTAGGGACAGCAGAGAGGCAGCTAACGGACTACAAGAATATATTAATGCTCTGGCAGCCTGGTGTAAACGGTGGAACCTAAAAATAAACCCACTGAAAACAACAAACCCGTGCTTCACGTTAAAAACGCTTATCCCAAACACCCCTCCAATTCGGCTAGAAGGAGTTACCCTGAATCAGCCCCTGCAAGCAACATATCTAGGTATCACCCTGGATAAACGGCTCACCTTTGGGCCGCATCTAAAAAACACAGTAAAAAAATGTGGCCACAGATCACAACAGCTGAGATGGCTCATGAATAGAAGGAGCACTCTTTCGATGAGGTGCAAAAGAGCTGTGTATGCGCACTGTATCGTACCGATATGGTTATACGGGATACAGATTTGGGGAATTGCAGCCAAATCGAATTATAATCGTATCCAGGTGATGCAAAATCGCGCATTACGACAAATAACCAACTGCCCCTGGTATGTACGTAACTCTACACTCCATAAAGACCTCAATATTCACACAGTTGAGTCACAAATTGGGAGACATACAAGTCGGTATAGTGACAGATTACTGAGCCATAGCAGTCTTCTTGCAAGACGTCTCATCCCCGCTCGACCTCTAAGAAGACTTAAACGGCAAGGCTTCGCCAAGACAATTGGGCAGCAGTAAAAACTCTTCATTTATGTTCCTACTCCACTTATTTTATTTTATAGTGTTTGGTAATTGATAAGAATACTTCTCCACACTGTGATGTTAAGATACAATATTATGATGTACGGATTCTTCACTTAATAAATATTAATAAAAAAAAATGAATTGGGCACATAACTATAGAAGTATTAAGGTCGAATACGAAAGCGAGGATAGCTGGGACGAGGAGCAAGTAGGCCAAGCATTAGGTCAGACATTGGATAGGGCACCGGCACATAATACCATGGACCCCAGTCAGATTCAGGCCCTTATCGACAATGCCGTCAGACAGGCATTGTCGCAACAGCAATCCCACTTCCAAGTTCAACTAAATTCCCTAGCTGAGCGGGTACAGAGTTTGCAGGTGGAAGCACCGCAAATCATAACATATGAAAAAGTCTCTGTCAACCCCGAGATTAGGTGCGAAATTCCCCTTGACATAATAAAATCGGTACCGGAGTTCTCCGGTACCCAAGACGAGTACGTGGCCTGGAGACAATCGCCCATATACGCCTACGAGCTGTTTAAGCCATACAATGGCAGCAGTGCCCATTATCAGGCTGTTGCCATATTAAGGAATAAAATCCGTGGCGCGGCTGGGGCTCTACTCGTATCCCATAACACGGTTTTGAACTTCGATGCCATTTTGGCCAGATTAGACTGCACGTACTCAGACAAAACATCCTTACGCCTGTTGAGGCAAGGATTGGAAATGGTTAGGCAAGGAGACCTACCATTAATGCAATACTACGATGAAGTTGAGAAGAAGCTAACGCTTGTCACAAACAAAATCGTAATGACGCATGATCAAGAGGGTGCTGACCTGCTTAATGCTGAGGTCAGAGCCGACGCCCTGCATGCTTTTATTTCAGGGCTCAAAAAGTCCCTTAGAGCTGTGGTCTTCCCGGCGCAACCCAGAGACTTGCCATCTGCACTGGCTTTAGCTAGAGAAGCAGAGGCAAGCATAGAGAGAAGCATGTTTGCTAACTCCTACGCCAAGGCCGTAGAGGAGCGAGCGCATTCGGCGGCAGACGGCAGGAGCCGTTTCCAGGGCAAATCAAATAAACAGGAACAGGGACAGGACAGAAATCCCCATTTCTTAAAACGACAGAAAACCAACAATGACACTCAGGCGCAAGCACCCCAGCCTATGGAGGTCGACCCATCCTCCAGGTCCAGGCAGCGCGCTGAATATAATCAGAATCACCCTAATGTATCGAACGCGTTTAAGTGGAGGAATCCCTCAGAACGTTCGACAGGACAGGGACGACAACGGCTTAATAACGTTGTCCAAAAGGCCCCTAAGCAAAAAGAGACCCAAGAGGAGTATGAGAAGGCAGCAAAGGCTGCAGTCGAGGAAATCGACAGCGAAAATGAGTACGCTCCCAGTGTCGACTCGTTGAATTTTTTAGGGGACGCTCCCGGTTGCCGTTCATTGAACGACGTCTGGCTGGGAGAACTTTAAAGATGCTAATCGATACCGGCGCGGCAAAAAACTACATTAGGCCCGTAAAGGAGCTGAAAAATGTGATGCCGGTCGCCAGCCCTTTCTCGGTGAGCTCAATACACGGCTCCACCGAGATCAAACACAAATGTTTGATGAAGGTCTTCAAGCACACCTCCCCATTTTTCCTTTTGGATTCTCTCAATTCGTTCGACGCTATCATAGGCTTGGACCTGTTAACACAGGCCGGGGTAAAGCTCAACCTTGCAGAGGACTCCCTGGAGTACCAGGGCATCGCTGAAAAGCTTCACTATTTCAGCTGCCCCAGTGTTAATTTCACTGATGTAAACGACATTGTTGTACCTGACTCCGTTAAAAAGGAGTTCAAGGACACAATAATAAGGAGGAAGAAAGCCTTCTCCACGGCAAATGAAGCTCTTCCTTTTAACACCGCTGTCACTGCCACAATTCGGACAATTGATAATGAACCGGTGTACTCAAGAGCGTACCCAAATCTTATGGGTGTCTCTGACTTTGTGAACAACGAGGTCAAACAACTGCTGAAAGACGGCATCATCAGGCCCTCAAGGTCTCCCTATAACAGCCCGACCTGGGTTGTTGACAAAAAGGGGACCGACGCCTTCGGGAACCAGAACAAGAGATTGGTCATTGACTTTAGGAAGCTAAATGAGCGAACTATTCCTGACCGGTACCCGATGCCTAGCATTCCCATGATTTTAGCGAATCTGGGCAAGGCAAAGTTCTTCACTACCCTTGACCTGAAGTCAGGGTACCATCAAATTTACCTCGCGGAACACGACCGCGAGAAGACATCGTTCTCGGTGAATGGCGGCAAATACGAGTTCTGCCGTCTGCCGTTCGGATTGAGAAATGCAAGCAGCATTTTTCAAAGAGCCCTAGACGATGTACTGAGAGAGCAAATCGGGAAAATATGTTACGTCTATGTGGATGATGTCATAATTTTCTCAGAAAACGAGTCCGACCATGTCCGCCACATCGACACTGTGCTAAAATGCTTGATCGAGGCGAACATGAGGGTGAGCCAGGAAAAGACAAGATTCTTCAAAGTCAGTGTTGAGTACCTCGGCTTCATAGTAAGCAAGGACGGGACTAAGTCCGACCCAGAAAAAGTAAAGGCCATTCAGGAATACCCTGAACCCAAAAGTGTCTACGGTGTTAGATCATTCCTTGGTTTGGCCAGTTACTACAGAGTCTTCATCAAAGACTTTGCAGCCATAGCTCGCCCGATAACTGACATCCTGAAAGGGGAAAACGGCTCGGTGAGTAGGCATATGTCTAAGAAGATTTGTGTGGAGTTTAATGAAACTCAACGCAACGCATTTCAAAGGCTTCGTAACATTTTGGCATCAGAGGATGTCATACTCAAATACCCCGACTTTCAAAAGCCCTTTGACCTCACCACAGATGCGTCAGCAAGTGGCATCGGTGCGGTCCTTTCGCAAGAAGGTAGGCCGATCACCATGATTTCCCGCACCCTGAGACAGGCTGAGCAAAATTATGCCACAAACGAAAGGGAATTGCTAGCCATTGTTTGGGCCTTAGGTAAACTTCAAAACTTTCTGTACGGCTCTAGGGAAATCAACATATTCACCGACCACCAGCCTCTCACGTTCGCTGTTGCCGACAAAAACACGAACGCTAAGATTAAGAGATGGAAAGCCTATATAGACCAATACAATGCCAAGATTTTCTACAAACCTGGCAAGGAAAATTTCGTGGCAGATGCACTGTCCAGGCAAAATCTTAACGCCTTACAAGACGAACCCCAGTCAGACGCTGCGACTATTCACAGTGAGCTGTCCCTGACCTACACGGTCGAAACCACAGACAAACCCTTAAATTGCTTTAGGAACCAGATCATTCTGGAAGCAGCACGTTTCCCGCTTAAGCGAACCCTGGTGCTGTTCCGAAGCAAAACTCGCCACTTGATCAGTTTCGCTGACAAGGGTGACCTGTTAAAAACTCTCAAAGAAGTTGTTAACCCTGACGTCGTGAATGCTATCCATTGCGACTTGCCTACACTGGCGAGCTTCCAACACGACCTCATCACCCACTTCCCAGCCACTCAGTTCCGTCACTGCAAGAATGTCGTGGCGGATATAACTGATAAAAACGAACAGTACGAAATTGTCACTGCAGAGCACAACCGTGCACACAGAGCCGCGCAGGAAAATGTCAAACAAGTCCTTCGAGACTACTATTTTCCAAAAATGGGCAGCATGACAAAGGAAGTGGTTGCTAATTGCAGGGTATGCACCCAAGCAAAGTACGACAGGCACCCGAAAAAGCAAGAGCTTGGGGAAACGCCCATACCCAGTCATGCTGGCGAAATGGTGCACATTGACATATTTTCAACAGACAAGAAGCTGTTCTTGACGTGCATTGACAAATTCTCTAAGTTTGCAGTAGTGCAACCGATCGCATCTAGGACAATAGTGGACATCACTGGCCCCCTATTGCAGATTGTTAACCTTTTTCCCACCATCAAAACAATCTATTGCGACAATGAGCCCGCTTTCAACTCAGAGACAATCACGTCAATGCTCAAAAACAACTACGGCATCGACATTGTGAACGCGCCCCCTCTGCACAGCGTGTCCAATGGCCAAGTTGAACGATTCCACAGCACCTTGGCAGAAATAGCCAGATGCCTGAAGTTGGACAAAAAGACAAATGACACAGTAGAGCTAATCTTGAGAGCCATGGTGGAATACAACAGAACCGTGCACTCAGTTACTCGTGAGAGACCAATTGAGGTTCTTCACTCAGGGGCCCACGAGCGCTGCCTGGAAATCAAGGCAAGATTAGCAAAGGCTCAGCAAGACAGCATCGGAAGATGCAACCCTTCCCGGCAAAACCGTGTGTTTGAGGTAGGGGAACGCGTGTTTGTAAAGAACAACAAGAGGTTAGGAAATAAGCTAACCCCACTATGCACGGAACAAAAAGTGCAAGCAGACCTGGGAACGTCTGTTCTTATTAAGGGGAGGGTGGTCCACAAGGACAACCTTAAGTAGGCACCCCCCTTGCAGTTAGTTAGTAGGTTACTTTACCATCACGACGCTCATTACACTGGCATTAGCGAATGCACGGATCACCGACTTTTCGCATGCCAACTACATCCCTGTCGTAGATGGTAACGTGCTGGTTTTTGAACAGCGTGACCTCTTAAAACATTCAAGCAAGATAGACGAGACAGCAAAATTGTCCGAGTCCTTTCCCCAATCGCATATGCGTAAACTACTAGAGGTCGATACGGACCACCTTAGAACTCTGTTGTCCGTCCTTAAGGTCCATCATAGGATGGCCAGGAGTCTAGATTTCCTAGGTACAACTTTAAAGGTAGTGGCTGGCACTCCCGATGCCACGGACCTTCTAAAAATAAAGATTACTGAGGCAAAACTAGTTGAGTCTAATTCCCGGCAGATAACCATAAATTCCGAAACCCAGAGGCAGATTAACAAGTTAACTGACACCATTAATAAGGTGATCCGTGCCCGTAAAAGCGACTTGGTTGACACTCCACACTTATATGAAGCGTTATTGGCAAGAAATAGGATGCTGTCTACTGAAATTCAAAATTTAATCCTCACTATTACTTTGGCCAAATCAAACATTGTAAATCCCACGATTCTTGACCATGCCGACTTGAAGTCTCTTGTAGAACAAGACACCCCTATCATCAGCTTAATAGAAGCCTCCAAGATTAGAGTCCTCCAGTCCGAAAACAGCATTCATATTTTAATTGCCTATCCCAGAGTCAAGTTCAGTTGCAAGAAAGTCGCCGTTTACCCTGTATCACACCAACACATCATCTTACGCTTCGACGAGGATACGTTGGCCGAATGCGAACATGACACCTTTGCGCTCACAGGATGCACTGACACCACGCACTTCACGTTCTGCGAGCGGTCTCGGCGCGAAACTTGTGTGCGCTCACTCCACGCAGGGAACGCAGCCCAATGCCACACTCAACCCAGCCACTTGCAGGAAGTTACTCCCGTAGATGACGGCGTTGTGATTATCAACGAAGCTTCAGCGCGCGTCAGCACCGATGGCAGCCCAGAAGTAATGGTCGAGGGAACCCACCTGGTGACCTTCGAGCGAACGGCGACCATCAATGGCTCCGAATTCGTGAACCTACGGAAAACATTAAGCAAGCAGCCAGGCATTGCGCGCTTCCCATTGCTTAGCATCGTCGGGCACGACCCCGTGCTCAGCATCCCTCTGCTACACAGGATGAACAACGAAAACCTGCTCTCCATTAAAAGCTTCAAGGATGACGTGGAATCTGAAGGCCCGCCTAAACTCTGGTTCATAGCTGGTGTGGCCCTAAACATTGGCTTAATTGGCTCCTTCGCGCTTTATCTGGCATTAAGGAGAAGACGAGCCTCCAGGGAGATACAGCGTACCATCGACACTTTCAACATGACCGAGGACGGTCATAAACTTGAGGGGGGAGTAGTTAACAACGCATAACATAATCCATAGCAACTAAGTAGCTCTCCATATAGAATGCTGACGCGCCAGAATGGAGTTCAGCGCTCTGCGCAAAGAACGCCCGGCAACGGAAGGCTGGTTGCCTCACGCTGCAAGAAATGCTGAGTCGGCTTGCCGACTCGTCTCGATGGCGCGATGCATTGCTGTTAGGGTAAACTTAGCTCCATATTTTGTAAACTCTTCAGTCTCAGTTTTGCACCAGAATAAACCAGAACGTGCTCCGGCTAAAGCCGTAAATACAATTGTTTTAATTACAAAGATTGCTACGCCACAAGGCTAGACAATAAATCAAAGGGGGCGAAGTCAAGCCCTCCAACCTAATCTTTAGTAGAAGACTCCGACGGAAGACGTCCTTCTACCGCTGTGACCTTGAGGGAGGAACCTCTGGATATCGCGGGAAAACACCATCTCATAATTTGTATGTACAATGCTTGTAAGCGTAATATGTGAAGCATATTATGCTACTTCCCTCCCCTTAAAAGGAAGCTTATGCTTGTAATGGGCTTGACGCATATAATCTTGGTAATGCAGTTGGGTTTGTATCTTGTGTTTCTATAATTGTTTTTGTTATTTTTAGTTTTAAATAGATACAAACTATACAAAACGTGAGGCTAATGAGTGATACGGTAATAAAGCCTGTAATATTATTATTTGATATTAGTTTTACAATGTCCTTATGTTCTATTGGTTTTATTTTTATTAATTCGATGGGTGTGTACAATGGTGTTAGATTTAATTCGGGATTCAGCTGATTTTCGTTTAACGTTATTTTTCCTATTTTGATTTTACATTGTTTTATTGTTTTTATTTTGTTGCCGTTAATTATTTGGTTAACTGTTGTAGGGATGAAATTGCATATTGGTTTAGTTCTTTTTATAATGTTCTTAATTCCTTCCTTATTTATTTCTTTACGATTTTGGTTATAGACTTTGCCATGTTCTTCAAAATAAGTATCTTTTTCGTTGTGATCGAGTTGATATTCGTTATTATCTGGGTAGGGTATTATGTTTATGGTGTGAACGGGTTTTTGTTTAATAGGGATGTGTGCTATGATAAGTATTTGATTGGTACTAATCCAGGTTGATGTTTTGATTTGTAGTATGTTACTACTGTCAACGTTCTCTAGTCTGTCGTAATTAAGTAATTTGGGATTAAATAGTCCTAGTCGCGAAAGTTGCATTCCCATTGCAATATCTTCTATTAGTTAGTGTAGTTAGTTATTTTATTGTTAAAATAGTGGGTTAGGTTATCTACATCGGAAAGGTTTACGCGAAGACAATGATGTTCATATTCTGAAGGGATTTGAATTGTTTTATCGAAAAATAAGAGGTATCCATGGTTAGTATCAATGTTGTTTATTTGAAAACGTAAGGAGGAATATTATGATGAACCATGGGCCTGTGGAATGTAAAGTTTATTAATTTTTTTCTGTTTTTTAAACTGGGTCTTGTAGTAATGTGTTTCTCTATTTCTATTGGTGATTTTGTAATGGTCTTCGTCAGTTTGTTCGACGTTCCTTGTTAATTTAAAAGGGTTTTCTAATTTCCCTTTTTGGAACGGTCCCTTCCTATATCTAGTGTCGACGTTGTATTCTGTTCGGTCTTTGTTTATTTCGTTGATTTTAATTTCTTTGTTGTGTTGTGTATCAAAAATTGGTTGTCCAGCATAAATAAATATGTGGGCAGGAGTTTGTCCAGTAGTATCGTGTTTGGTTTTGTGGTTGTAAATGTAAAGGATCGTTTCTATTTTACTGAGGTTGGCTTCATTGTCATCGGAATTTTTTATAATACGGATTTTTTCATTTATCGTTTTGTGAAGCCTTTCTATATCTGCAACACCTGTTTTTGTAGTGTTAAGTTGTAATTCCACATTTTCAGTTTCGAGCCAACGTTTGAGGGCTAAGCTAGAAAATGCGCCATCTCTGTCTGCCTTTAGGATTTTAGGTTTTCCCAACTGATTGAATATGCGCATTAGAGCATTTTTACATTTTATCCAATCTTTTGTTTTTATCTGCTCGAGGGTGGCAAATTTAGAATAGATGTCGATACAGCTCAAATAGTGATTTCCTTCGGAGGAGTAGATATCTATTACAAATTTATCGCGGCAATGTTCGGGTTTAGGGGTGACTTTCATTGGCATTTTTGTATTTCGGTGTTCTGTTTTTGCTAAGTTACAAACTTGACATTCGTTAATTATATTTTGAATGAGGAGTTGGCTATTTGGGAAGTAGTATGTTTCGCTGAAAAGTTTTACAGTTTTCTGTATTCCGGGGTGTAAGAGTTTTTCATGTGTGTTTAGAATTAGTTCTTTAAAATTTGCGTACGTGGGAATATTTTTTAGTAAGATGAGGCGAAGGACAGTTTTAAATTAATACATCCAAAAAAAAAAAAAAAAAAAAAATGAGGCTTCGGAAAATTTTTGTATGTCTTGGATTCATTGTCTCCTTATATGCTTTTTGAATTACTTCAAAATCTGCATCGCTTTCGATGTAAAGAGCGCTGTTTTTTGAACAGAAATAATCGAGTAGATATCGTTTGGCTATTTCGGGGGTCATTTCTTTATAAGAAAGGTGTATAATTTGTTTTTTGAAGTAAGTTTCTATTTCTGTACTATTGGGACCTTTAGTAAAGATGATTTGCCTTTTATATTGATTAATAGCTTTTTCTGATAGTCCGATCAAATTGTTACTGTCCTCTTCGGCACTATGTTGTGTAGATTCACCAAAAAATGTTTGTTCTATCTTTATTCTAGAAAGTGCGTCTGCTACATAATTTTCTTTTCCTTTTATATATTTTATGTCGAAGTCATATTCCGAAAGTCTAATTTTCCATCTTGTTAATTTTGAATTAGGTTCTTTTAGTTTGTATAGCCAGCACAAGGGTTGATGGTCGGAAGCTACTTCGAAATGTCGTCCTAACAGATAGTGTCGGAAGGTTTTAGTGGCCCAGACTATTGCTAATAATTCTTTTTCTATGGCGCTATAATTGACTTCATGTTCATTTAATGTTCTGCTGATGTAGCTAACAGGGTGTCCGTCTTGTGATAGAACAGCTCCTAAAGCTACATTGCTGGCATCTGTTGTTAATGTAAATTTCCTCTCGAAATTCGGTATTTTTAGGATCGGGTCTTCAGAGATTAATAATTTTAACTTTTGGAATGCTTCTAAGTATTCTGAACTGTTTATATCTATTGTTGCTCATTTCTTTAGGCACTTGGTCAGTGGTTTGGTAATGTCAGAAAAGTTAGGTATAAATTTCCTATAATACCCTGTGAGTCCTAGGAAGGCTTTAATTTCTTTAGTTTTTCTTGGTAATGGATACTTGACTATAGCTTTTATTTTATCCGGGCTTGGTTTAATCCCGTCTTTAGTGATAACATGTCCTAAGAAAGTTGTCTCTTGTTTTAAGAATTCACATTTGTTTAGTTGTACTTTTAAATTTGCCTGTGATAATTTTTCGAGAACAGCCTGTAAGCCTTGAAGGTGTTCTTCTAATGATGTGGAGAAAACTATGATGTCGTCTAGGTATACTAGGCAACATTTATTTAAAAGCGGACGGAGTAAATTATTCATACATCGTTGAAATGTAGCGGGGGCATTTTTAAGCCCAAATGGCATTCGCGTGTACTCGTAGTGTCCATATTTTGTAGAGAAGGCAGTTTTGGCTATTGACTCTGAGTCCATTTCTACTTGATGGAAGCCCTTTGCAAGATCTATTGTTGTGAAATAATTTGACCTCCCTAGTTTTCCTAATATTTCATCTATGTTTGGTATGGGGTATCTGTCGTTTATTGTTATTTCGTTCAATTTCCTATAGTCTATTACGATACGAAGCTTCTGCTGTCCAGAAGCATCTAGCTTTTTAGGTACGACCCAAATGGGGCTACAGTACGGTGAATTACTTTCTCGGATAATACCCTGTTCTAGCATGTCTTGGATCTGTTTTTCTACCTCCTTTTCATATGTCTGTTGGAAACTATAAACTTTAGAGTAGACGGGGATATTGTGTGTGGTGTTGATAACATGTTTTTCTTGGTTTGTAAACGTGAGCGTGTCACCTTCGTGAAATTGAATGTCTTGGTATTTTATCAGTAGGTTAATTAATTTTTGTTTTTCTTCTACGTTAAGGTGTTCTAGTCGGAACAAGTTTTCCTGAAGTGTGGAGGTTTCTAAATAGGTGGGGTCTTGTGGAAATGAAGGGTCCACTTGGATATGATTCCGTTCTGTAATGTTATTACTTTCTTTTATTTTATATATTTTGTTAAATAGGGTAGCAGTTTTCTTTTTATAATCGATTATTGCTTTGGCTTCGGACAACAATTTGCGTCCAATCAGCATGTCATAATGATCCGAGAACTGGTGGATAAAGAAGTCTTGGGCAACAGGGAAGTAGTTATTAGGTGGTATATTCGTAAGTGTGTTAATAATTAATGGGCCATTACTAGTGTGGATTAGCTGATTGGTTTCTTGTATTGGCGTTTGAAAAATATTTCGCGTGAGCATATTTATCGTAGATCCTGTATCGATCAGACATTTCAATTCAGTATTATTATGTTTTATCATTATATATTGGTTTGATCCGGGGCTACTAACCGAAAATTTTCTGCTTGTTCAAGGTCAACTGGTTCGTTGTCATTTGTTGTTGGTATTTCCTCTTCTGTTATCTCTGAATTGTCGTAGTTCTGTTCAGGGGGAAACTGAATTGATTGATTGATTGATCAATTGGTAGGGATAGGGCTGAGGGTGAAAATATTCTGGATAGCAGGGATAATATAACTAATTATAAGGATTTTCGGGTTGATTAGACGTTACTTCCTGGTATCTTAGCTCTCCTGTGCTCATCTTAGACTGTCCACTGTCTGATGGTCTCGGTCTTTTTATTGGGTTATTGGTTTGTACGTTTCTGTTTTGAGGATATGTTGTGGGCATGTTAGTGTGGCTAGGTCCAAATCGGTTTTGGTCAAAAATATTTTGTCTGTTAAAAGCTGGGTTTGGTCTGGGTACTTGTGACATGGGTATGTTAGATTGTGGGTAAATGGGTCTATTTTGATATTGAGGAACCGTGCTTGGGTTAAACCTGGGCATATGAGAATGTGCTTGGTGATAGGGTTGATAGACGTTATTATAGAATGGTTGTAAGGGTACAAAGGGTCTAATTTGGTTATTCATTTGTCTATTTTGGGGGTTGGTTGTTATTTTGTTTGGAATTGAAGTTGGCTGTATATTATCTTTACTTGAGGTTGGTGCCTCATAGAAACCTTTTTCTTGTAATATATTTATTAGCGATCTTAGGTTTGGAGTATTACAGTTAACTATTCTGAGATAAATGTGGCTTGGAAGTTTTTGAATTAGATTTTCGATGCTGGTTTGTATTAATCTAGTATAGAGAATGGTTTCGTTAGTATTATTTTCCAGTTCTAATTTACTTATAAGTATCTGTCGTTTTCTTTCAGCTTCTTCGAGGAAATGTCGAATGTTACCTCGATATTGTATGTTCCTGAATTCTTCCAGAAGTTGGTGGTTCGGTGCTTGGGGCTTGTAGTTAAGTATAAGCTGAGTCCTGAGTTCGCTCCAGCTGCTGAGGTTGGTTACTCCGAGAGTGCGGATAACATCGACACTGATGTTCCGTCCGATGTGTCCAAAGATTATTAACTTTTGTCTTTCATCTGTGGTCTGATACAGAGCCAAGATGAAGTCGACGCGACTGATGAAAGTGTACAAAGTGTTGGGATCTCCGTTGAAAACCTCGATTGCGTGTATTTGTCTTTCTACTTGAATCATGTTTGAGTCAGACAATTCTATTTGTGCTGGTGCTGCTACGGCCATCGTGGTTTGTTGGTTTGAATTTTTTTTTTTGTTAGTGTCTTTATTTAGGTTTGTGATTTGGATAGGATTTGTGTTCTAACTAATGGTTTGTGTCTTTGCTTATTGTTTTTTCGTATTCAGAGTAGGCACATAAAAGCACGGTGCTATAATAAAGAATGAGCCGATAAAACAAGAGGCTCGCTTACAGTTAGTTCTGAAAACAGAAATTGCTCACAAGCAACGTTGGGCGCGAAAGGGTTAATTTCCACTTATTTTCACTGTTATTATTGTTCGCTTATTTGTGGTTAAGTTTATTTGGTTTTCACTTAGTTTAACTGTTATTATTGTAGTTCACTTAGTTGTAGTTACGTTTTATTTAGTTTTTACTTAGTTTAACGGTTATTATTATAGTTCACTTAATTGTAGTTACGTTTATTTAGTGTTGCGCACTTAGCCATTTCACCTTGTTTTGAGTAACCTTTTGTGGATTTACTACTCAGTGAATTCAAAGGCGTCTTCTTAAAATTTGATATAATTTTAAGTTTTTTCAATTTCACTATCACTCTGTGGTTTCGGATATGTTGTTGGTTCTGAACTGACTGTACCGATTTACCTACGCGAGCTTTTGAAGTTGTAGTTGTAGTTGTAGTTCTTTAGCGGATGATACACAGAGAATTGAATATGTTTAATATCGCATCAATTAGTATCATCCTACCGACTGCGCCACTTACGTAGTTATTAATTTATTAGTCGAATAAATGATCCGTCAATAACACAGACAAGGATCAACGCTGAAACAACTTTAAATTGAAAACACGAACAATTTCGGTGAACGTCTTTATTCCAAGAATGTCAGCTTAAGACTACTGTACAGAGTTTTTATCTGCTCGAAGTGAGTCGCGAGAAACGGGAATGTCTAGTCAGTGTATTTGTGGGTGTGGGGTTTGATTTTTTCTATATGTGTACAAAAGAATGATATGTAAGCAAAAATGTGAATTGGTTTCATGTGTTTGTGCATGTGCAAGATTGTATGTACAATGCTTGTAAGCATAATATGTGAAGCATATTATGCTACTATATATCGTATAACAAAAAATATATAAGCATGATTGATTAATATGTTTCAAATTAGAACTAAACTTTATTTTTCTTTAATTTTGTATTTCTTGGTATTCTGACAGCAACATTCTCCAGGGATTAATGAAATAATAAGAAATTTTCGGCAAGACAAAGGCCCATGTGTTTCGCAAGCTGGAGATGTATGGTGGGTCTGTAAGAAATTAGTACTGTCAGAAATATGATAAAAGAAAATAAATATATAATAAACAAGAGAGAATGCAATACTACTCAGATAGTCTGAATGCGAACGCAATGTTTTATCACATTTCTGGGATATCGATAGATACTGGGAAAAAAAATGAGAATAAAATTAAAAACTGTTCAATAGTGTGGGCGTGACCTGTTTGGCGGCTTTAGGGGGTTAGATTGGGCGTGGCACGAAGTTTTTTGACATATAAATAGAAATTTACAAGACTAATAAAATTATAAAAAAATATCCAAAACATTTTCAAAAATGTGTACGCGGCGCTTTTGGGCAGTTTTAGGGCGTTGGAGTGGGCGTGGCAAACATTTTTTTTGCAAATCGATATAAATTTACAAGATTAATAAAAAATATGAAAAAATATCAGCCAATTATTCAATATTGAAATACTAAAATATTATGCATGTTAATTTGGCAACAACTATATACTGAAAGTTGGTCACACTGATCTGAATAAGTTCTTTTTGTTTTTCTGGAAACTTCATTTTTCTTGTGTTAACTTCCAAACGACTCACAACGGTGTCACGCTTATGTCAAATAAAACAGTTATTAAACTTTAACTAAATCGCCTCGCGTTTTACTCCACCATCTCAAATAGGTTATGGGCCCAGGAGTAGTAAAGACTTTAATAATTGTGTGTGATCAAAAGGAAAATAATTATTGTATATAATTTGCTTGAACATTTTTTATAAACATGAGCGGACAAGGGCTGTGTGCGATCGACAAACTGGACGGCGAAAATTACGCAGTATGGTCGGTGCAAATGAAGAGTGTATTGGTGCTCTCGGGTATGTGGTCGTTGGTGTGCGGAAGACGCGTGAAGCAGGAGGGTGATACAGCTGAGCAAGGAGCCCAATTCGACGAACTAGACGAAAAAGCACTAGCAACAATATCGCTGTGCGTGAAGCCTTCAGAAATTAATTTGATTAAAAACTGCGTTAGTTCTAAAGAAGCTTGGGACAAGCTTGCAGCTGTGTACAAGCCTCATGGACCCGCCAGGAAAATTACCTTGTTCAGGAAATTACTCCGGTTGAGTTTGTCGGAAAGTGCGTGCGTACAAAATTACATAAATGATTTTGTGGATATCGTCGAAAGACTGAAAGAAATTGATATGGACATTTCTGAAGATATTCTTAGTATTTTGATGCTGTCGGGACTCGGTAAGAAATTCGAAAATTTCGTGGTAGCGATCGAAACGCGCGAACAGTTACCGACTTTCTCTGATTTAAAAGTAAAAATTATAGAAGAGGGAGAGAGACAAAGAGTGAGTTCGGACGAAACGGAACTTTGTGTGCAGCAAGCGTTTGTGTCGCGTCCCAGTAGAAAGGGAGACAAGAAAAATAGATCGGCTCAAAAGAACAGTGATGCAAAGAAGAATAAAAAATGCTTTCGATGTGGTCGCGAGGGTCACTTTATTGCGCAGACAAAAATGATGAAATAGAAACATCTGCAAAAGAGAAGTCGTTTACTATGCTTGCAAGTGTAAATAAAAATGACATTTAACGAAATCGATGTGGTGCTTGGACAGTGGAGCAACTGCTCACATGTGTTGTGAAAGGTCGTGGTTCGCGGACATTAAAGAGCATAAAGAGAAAATATTACTTGCAGGAGAAAACTATATATTTTCGGATGGCGTTGGTCGGTGGCCGTTAAAACAAAGAATGGTTTCGTTAATTTGAAAAATGTGCTTTACGTAAAAAGCTTGCAAACTAATTTAATATCGGTAGCGAAAGCCGTTGAAAAAGGGTATAAAGTGATTTTTCACAAGCAAAGTGCGTATATAAAGGACGGTCGAAATGAAGAAGTGTTACAGGCAAGAAAAGCTGGAAATCTTTTTGTGGTTGATACTTCGAACAATCGGTGCATGTACTTGTGTGCAAATGATGAATTGTGGAAGTGGCATTATCGTTATGGTCATTTGAACATGGCGAGCCTAAAAAAGAAAGTGACAATATGGTCAATGGCTTAAAGTCAATCAAAAATGTTGTGGACATAGACCGAATTGCATGTGAAACCCGTGCTAAAGGTAAAATCTGTGTGAAACCATTCCCAAACATGGCAGAAAATCGTGCGGACAAAGTGCTAGGGCTAGTGCATTCGGACATTTGCGGGCCAATGAACAAAGTATCTGCCGGTGGAGCAAGATATTTCGTAACATTTATTGATGACTATTCGTATATTTTTTGAAGACCCGTGATGAATTGCTTCCCACGTTTAAGAACTTTGTCGCGTTTGCAGAAAAACAGACCGGTGAAAAACTTAAAGCAATTCGCAGCGATAACGGTCGCGAATACATAAGCCACGAGTTTCAGAAGTTCCTATCTTAAAACGGTATCAAGCGGCAATTGACAGTACCGTACACTCCGCAGCAAAACGGGGTTGCTGAGCACGCTAACCGGACGCCTGTGGAAATGGCAAGGAGCATGATTATATATTCAGTAGTGAATGAGTCCCTGTGGGGAGAGGCAGTTAGGACTGCAGCATATCTACGCAACAGATCGGAGACAAGGTCGTTGAAGAGCCAAACTCCATTCGAACTGTGGACAGGTAAAAAGCCTTCGATATCGCATTTAAAAATCTTTGGATGCAAAGCGATTGCATTGAATAAGAAACATGCAGGAAAGTTCAAGCCAAAAGGCATTGAATGCATGATGATAGGGTATTCAACAACAGCGAAGGCCTACAGATTAATGCGCATTGGATCGAGCCAGGTAATCGAAAGTAGAGACGTCGTTTTTCTAGAGGAAACTATAGGGTATCCAAAGAATGGAAACAGCGAGAACGAGACGGCACTTATTGACGAAATTGGAGTTGATGGCAATGTGATGCGATTTAAATAGAGGTTGGTGGCTAAAGGATGTGCACAACAATATGGTATCGACTTTTTTGAAACGTTTTCACCAGTTGTCAGATATTTGTCGGTGAGACTTATTATATCTCTGGCTGTTGAGCATAACTTATTTCTACATCAGATGGATGTATCGACAGCTTACTTAAATAGCGAATTGAGCGAAAAAGTCTATGAAGAAACCCGATGGATTTGATAATAAACATTATTGAAAAGTTTTGAGACTAAAGAAGTCACTTTACGGACTAAAACAGAGCGGTAGAGAGTGGAACGCCAAGCTCAACGAAGTCTTACAAAAACGGCATTTTGTTCCCTGTGCCAGCGAGCCGTGTATGTACACACGCAATGAGAAGGACAATATTAATATAATTGCAGTATATGTTGACGATCTTCTTATTGCAAGCTCATGTCAAGATAATTTGATTGGTATAAAAGAGTCAATTGCCAAAGAGTTTAAAGTAGTAGATAGCGGACAGCTTAATAATTTCTTGGGCATCGGAGTTGAGCGAGAAGGTGAAACTGGAGCCATATCCATAGGTCACAAGACATATATCGAGAGTATGCTACACACCTGGGCATGTTAGATTGCAAATCGGTAGCAACGCCTTTGGGGGCAAATTTCCAAGTTAAGTGTACTGATTGCAAGCTTATTAAAAAAAAAGGACTACCAGTCACTTATAGGATCACTAATGTATTTGGCAATTACAAGCAGGCCAGATATAATGCATTCAGTTGCAAAACTGGCTCAAAGAAATGTGAACCCACATAAGGAGCATGAAGTCGCTGCCAAGCGTATACTAAGGTATTTGAAGGGCACCTCAAACTTAAAGCTTCAGTATCACGCAACAGGTAAACCGATTCATGGCTACGTCGACGCGGATTGGACAAATGACACATCGGATCGTAAATCCTACAGTGGATATGTCTTCATAAACGCAGCTGGTCCAATATCCTGGGAGTCCAAGAAGCAAAGTCTGGTGGCATTATCCAGCACGGAGGCCGAATATGTTGCATTGTCCGTTACAGCAAGAGAAGCAGTATTTATAAAAAAGTTTCTGAAGGAAATGGGTTTTTTGATAGATCACTCAATTTAAATTTTTTGCGATAATCAGAGTGCTTTATGTTTAGCTAAGAATCCAGTATTACATAATAGAAGTAAGCATATCGACATAAAGTACCACTATGTTATGGAACTTTATTCCAAAAAGGAAATTGATGTAAAATATATATGTACAAACGACATGTTATCAGATATTTTAACAAAAAACCTACAGAAAAACAAGCACTTAACTGAAATGAATTGTTTCTGAATATGTTGTTGAGAAGGAGTATTGAAATACTAAAATATTATGTATGTTAATTTGGCAACAACTATATACTGAAAGTTGGTCACACTGATCTGAATAAGTTCTTTTTGTTTTTCTGGAAACTTCCTTCTTATTGTGTTAACTTCCAAACGACTCACAACGGTGTCATGCTTATGTCAAATAAAACAGTTATTAAACTTTAACTAAATCGCCTCGCGTTTTACTCCACCATTTCAAATATTCAAAAATGTGGGCGTTGCAGTTTTGTGCGGTTTGTGTGCCTTAGAGCTTGGCAAAGATTACCGAAACAATATCGGAAAAAATTGGCACCAGTGTGTCAGAGAGTACATCATTTAGGAGGGTCTGTTATGTTTTGGGGATGCGTAGCCTTCACTGGCTTTGGAGATTTGGTTCCTGTTGATGGAACCATGAATCAAAGAAAATATTTAGATGTCCTTAATAATCATGCATTCCCCTCTGGTGATAAATTGATTGGAGAGTCCTTCATACTCCAGCAGGATAATGCTCCCTGTCATAAGGCCAAAGTGATTACGAAGTTTCTGAAAGATGTTGGCGTAAACACATTGGATTGGCCACCTCAAAGTCCATACCTCAGCATAATAGAAAACCTCTGGTCATATTTAAAAAGAAAAAGGCGTGCAAGCTTATCTAGAAGTTGCGAAGAAACGATTTTGGAAATTCAAACCTTATGGAAGGATATCTTAATAGATTATATCCACAGCTTGGTACAGTCTGTACCAAAACGTTTGCAAAAGGTGATAGACGCTAAGGGATATTTTTTATTAATTTCTCATAATTTTTTAGTTGACATTTTTTTTTTTCAATTTATAACACTTAAATAATTTGTCCAAATACTTATGCCAGTGCTAATTTGTAAAAAAGTAATTTTTGTTAAATCAACAATAAAGTTATCCATATGTTTATGTTACCTAATTTAACTACGATTGCCTACCTATTTACTAAAATTTTTAAACAATTTTGCTTTAAGTAAACAATGAGTTACAAACAAATATATTGAATATATTTCTTGTCCAAATACTTATGACCACTAGTGTAATTGCTAAAGACATAAGGATGCGGCAAAAATTCATAATCATCCCTTCATCATCGTCAACAAGTCGACGGCTACAATAAAGATGTTTCCTTAGTTAGCTACGATCATCTCCGGAACAAAGAGAATCAACAGGGTTAGCACAATTTACGGATCATCCAGATCTGCAGAGCGAACATTCCTTTGATGGTTTAACAAGTACGAAGTTGGAAAAATATCGGAATTTATTGGCAAGGGGCCAAGCAAAAATCACGACCAAAGTTTCCCGTACGATCCTCTTGCAAATAAATTTGTTAACTATAAAAGTCTGTGGGCAGACTTCGCCACCCAGCTGAACATTATGGAACAGAAAAAATAGATTCTACCTGATAGGGTGTATTTGTATTTGTATTTGTAGCATCTAATTCATTACCTACTTCATATCTTAATAAAACTTTATCTCCTATTGCTATTTCTATATTTTTGGGGTTTAAGTAATAATTTTTCTAATTTGTTATTGTATGATCTTCAATCATTTTCCTTGCTCTGTTATATAATTCTTCTAATCTGAATTTACTTTCTTTAGCTTAGTCATCAATATTAAAAAATGTTTGGGTAAAGTCAAATACTAATTCGTATTGACAATAATTATCTTCCATAGAAAGGGTCGTGTTGAAGCAGTAGACGAAGTATAGAAGCCAAATATCCCAATCAGTTTTGTCAACCGATAGATAGGATCGTATATATATATTTTTTTAAGTATTTGTACATTTTCCGATTTTGGTAGTGGGCCAATTCTTACTACCAATATCTACTAATACCCTATCAAATGCCTTTTCTGGTGTTTCGGTTATCGTCTTTGGTGCTTTGGTATGTTTAATTATTTTTGATTTTTGGCATGATGTACATTTTTTTATGTACTGAGACATATTTTTCCAATAATAATATCTTTGGACCTTGACAAAGGTTTTTGCAATGCCAGTATGTCCTTGTATCTTATATAGCTTATTTTTTTTAAATTTTGGTCACCGGGTTGAGTAGGGCTACTCTCAATACGTTTTATTGCCCATATCTTTGAAAGTATGTATTGAAATATTTTAAAAGATATTTTCCCAAGGTGCTATTTTAACTTGGGTGATTTTGTGTATACCGGCCTGCATTTCAAGCCTTTGGAAAAACTGATCTAAATCGAGATTTCCATTAGTGTCAAATCACTAATTTTATAAGTTGCAATGTTTTTCTTTCCATGTTTGAAAAAACATATCATATTTTTTACATATTTCGTACTTCGTCGATTTTAATGACTTTAAATATGTTGGGCTTAAAGCTTTTATTGATTGCTTTGGCAATTGTATTTTTTCATATTTATCCCCTGCTTTAGTCTACTTTGAAATCTGGTAGTTAGTTTTAGTACTATTCGGTTTACATTTTTTAACTCGTCTATAGATATGATTATCTTTCCCCTTAAGGTATTCTACCGTAAATTCATATTCTTCTAAGTATAAGTTCAAACTTGGATTTCTCATTGAATATAGGTGTGTTAAAGGTATGTGGTCACTTTGAACTAAAAAATGTCTACCATATATACTTACAGATAAAAGGCTACAACAAATTGCCTTGAATCTATCAAATGAACCGTTTCGTATACAAACTTAGTCTAACGCTGAAATCAAAGTTTTTTCCATATAAAAATACGATTAAAGTATCGAGACCGATTTCTGTTCTTTATTTTTTGATGCTCAGCTTGAGATTAAAAATTAAATGTAAGTGAAATTGAGGAGAAGACTCTATGCTTAAGAAATATGTTAGTGTGTTTTGGGAGAGCATTGCTTTTGGATTGTTAAGTTGAGGAGAAGCTTCAGAGAGAGCAGGCAAAACTGCTTAGGTTAGGCTTTGTGATTTGTATATATGAATGGCTAAGTGCCGTTGCCAAAGAATTTGTTTATCAACACGCATACTGAGCAGATGGCATACAGTACGGGAACCAATTAAGTGCTTTATTGTTCATGGAATAAATGAAATTGCAAATACGTCACTACCCTTCCCTTAAGAAGAAGCATATTGGGTTGGGAGTGATGGATATACATAGTACGTGGTAATGGAGCTTCTTCCATTTCTATTTGTTTTGGTAAGTTTTGATTTTTTCCTAATTCTAATTTTAGAATCATTTCATCAATGTCGTTGTGTTTTACAGTTTTAATTATTGTTATGGTAAATGGTGTCCAGGTTATAATTGTGTTTGTATGTATGTATTTTATTATTTTATCTGTGTGAACTGACTCAAAATTACAAATTGGTTTTAAATGTTTAATGATATTGGTGACACACTCATTTTTTACTTCTTTATTTTCCTTATGGTAAACTTTATTTTCTTTTTCTGTGTATTCTAGCTTAGAGACGTTAGAGTAAGGGTAAGGGATTATTATGATTGTGTTTATTAATGAAAAGTTAATGGGTATGCGGGATATGATTAATAATTGGTCAAGTTCCAGGCACCTGTGAAATTGTGTATTGTATTGTATCGTGTTTGGTCTTATGATTGTACTGATTCTATTTTGCTTAGTTTGATTTCGTCGTCGTCGGATGTTTTGATTATGCGAATTTCAATCATTAATTTCATTAATTGTTTTATGTAGCCTTTCTTTGTCCGAAACACCGGTATTTCTTGTGACAAGCTGCAATTCGATTTCCTTACTCTCCAGCCATCATTTTAGGGCCAAACTGGAAAACGCGCCATCTCTGTCTGCTTTTAGTATTTTTGGCTTGCCCAGCTTGATTAATATACGCATTAGTTCATTTTTGCATTCCAACCAGTCCATTGTTTTTATTTCTTCTAATTTGGGAAATTTCGAATAAATATCCATGCAACTTAAGCAATGTTTGCCTTCAGATGAGTAAATGTCTATCATGAATTTTTCGCGGCAATTTTCTGGTCTGGGTGTAGTTTTCATTGGCATATCTGTTGTACGGTGCTCTATCTTTGCTAAATTGCATTCAGCTATTATCTTCCCCTACTGGGGAAGTAGTACGTTTCACCGAAAAGCTTTGTAATTTTCTGTATTCCAGGGTGTATAAGTTTTTCGTAAGTGAATAAGGTCTATACTTAATGTATTAATTATTAATATATATAATAAAATGGTCAATCAAAGTGGGTGTCCCTCTTGTGAGAGTACTACTCCCAAAGCGACATCACTTGCGTCTGTGGCTAAAATAAATTTCTTTGCAAAGTCGGGTACCTTAAGAATTGGGTGGTCTGATATTTGAGATTTTAATTTAAATGTTGAGTCATCATCTGGGTTGGTAGTATCAATTTTCATGTTCTTTTTAAAACATTTAGTTATGGGTTCGGAATGAATTTACGGTAGTATCCTTGTTTAGCTATTGAGCTTTTTCAATAGCTGTTGCGAATAATAAAAAACCGAAGAAAGTTTGCTTTTATAACGACAGTTTTTATTTTGCGAATAGTTATGCCTTTACGATAGCGATAATTGAATGCGTAAGTTTGGTCTTTTCCGAAACACGACGAATTGGCAACTGGCGGGCAGACAGCCGAAATGCAGCGCCCAAGCTTAACGTAGGTGGCTAACAACAACAAACAAGGAATGAGCGCCGTACAGATAAGTGCGTGCGAGAGCAGCGGTTTGCACTATGGGCATCGCTACTGCTACCACTGATTAATTTGACTTATAATATTAAAGAATATCATGCGGCTGCATGACCCAACAATCCTGTCAGTCCAAGAAAAGCTTTTATTTCTTTTGGTTTATTGGGAATTGGATATTTCTGAATGGCTTCAGGGTTTTTCAGGGTTTGGTTTTATTCAGTCTGGTGTTAGAACGTGTCGTAAAAAAGTGGTTTCATGTTTGAGAAACTCACACTTGTCAAGCAGTAATTTAAGGTTGGCCTTTGCTAGTTTTTCGAGAACTAGTCTGAGCGATTGTAGGTGCTCATCAAGGGATATCGAGAATACAATTATGTCGTCCAGGTACACAAGGAACATTTGGAACACTTAAATAACGAAGAAAAACAAGATTATGTGCACTCCTGCAGCAATACCATGACATACAGTACCATAAAGGTGACATACCGTTTGGTTTGATTAGTAAATTTCAACTTGATCGTGGTAACTTATTGTTGTTTTTGCTTCTGCTAAAATTTTTCTTCCTAATAAGAGATCGTAATTCTCGGAAAAAGGGTGAAGTAACAATTCATTTGCTGTTGGGAACAAAATCTTTGAGAGTACAGTTATACTTTTGTTGACAATGAGAGGCCCGTTGCTGGTATGAATAAGAATATTAGAATTCTGGATTGGTAAGTCAAATTGGATGTCATTTTAACTGTTGATCCTGTATCAATAAGACATTTCAAATTATTTTCTTTGTATTTAATTGTTATATATTGGTGCAACATTGGGTTCTTGGTTGTCATTGCTTGTCTCGTCTGTATTAATCTGATGTGGCTGTTGTGTTGTTTTTGAATTTTGGTTGTTATCAGTTTGATGCTGATATTCTGGATAATATTTGTCGTAACTTATAGTAAAATAGTAAAAATAGTCATATGGGACACACTGCTGATAGAAGGCATCCTCTTTGTACAATGATTCGTCAGTAATCATCCCAGTCTGTCCACTAACAGCTGGTCTTAATCGCTTTATTGGTTGACTGGGTACATAGGAACTTGAGTTTTGTGTTGATTGGTGATTTTGATATTGGTGTGGTTGTCTTTTTTTTTTTGTTGTAGCGTGGGCTTATTTATTTAAGATCTGTCCGAGAGGACAATAATTAAATGGGTTGGCAGGTGACTTAACTTAAGGGATACTATATGTATCATATTTGAGGCGGGTGACTTAACTTACGGTATACTACATGTATTTGAGGCGGGTTTTAAATTTAAGTTATGAACCCTCTCTGAATATCTTCCCTCATTCCCCGCCCCGCTGCTTTTATATACGCTTCCCCCGTTAGACCACTCTACACCACACAGTGGTCTCTCACATACCCCAAGAAACGCTGACTTCGCCCCCCGCCTTGCCCACCAATTTCACGACACATTCAACAGCCACGCCGGCCACTATGTGCTGCGTCCGCAAGAGACACTTTGTTGCCGATCGCGCCCGCTGCAAAACTGCTGCGCCTGCAAATGACACATTGTTGTTATGAGCAGCGCAGTCGCCGGATGTGCGCAAGCGACCGCCGACACAGCATATCTCATATTTCGGCCGGTGGCCCAGCAGCTATGCGGGGTCGCCCCTCGTCCCAAGTCGCCTGTTGACGAGGCGTTTAAACACTGGAGCCGGAGCTCTGGTGAGACCTGGCGAAGACTGCAGAAGACAGTCTTGAACTAACACCCGAACACTCCAACTGGAGAACTGCCGCGAGCTATTACAATTAAATTAACTTGTAAATCATCGAACTTAATTTGACTTTAATAAAATTATAACGTGAAACAGAGCTGTTCACTCTTGCCTTCATTTTGGGAGCCGATCGCCTAGAACCATAGGAATGATTATCATATTGATTAGGTGAGCTGTGTGGCTACGAGAGCCGCAGTAGCAGAGCGAGAAGTAGACTCGCTTAACTGGCGCCCGAACAGTCAGAATTCTGACTACCGGCAATGGTTACCAACTTAACACAATAAAAATTATAAAAATGAAAAAAAAAAAGAACAAAAAAAGGAAGAAGTGAACCACGAAATGTGGTAAAACAAGATAACGACAAGTGACGAATGGCAGTGATGTGATAGTGGAACTATGAAAGTAAGAAAACGACCACCCGCCGCGGTGAGAATGCCGCTACAACCTGTAACGGGAGAAACATTCTGCACGGGCGCAAAAAGTCGTATGTAACAAAACAAAAGACTACCCGCCGCAGCGTTAACGCCGTCTCCGTCCAGGAGCGGGGCATATTTAACGCGGGCGCAAAGTGTCTACTTCAAATATTAAAAAATGACCTATGTAACAACCCACTGCGGCGATTTGTCTACAGCCCCTGTAGCCCATTCGCTAGTGCAAAGTTCATAGCGTCAAACTGATACTTGAATGAAACAAGAAGAATAACTTCGCCAATAATAAAATAAACTGTGAATTGTGATTAAAGCGTGTGGTAAACTGCTGGATAGGCTCAGCGGTGTGGAGGCACCCGAAAAAGCTGCCCAGTAGATTGTGTGGCAACCGTACCTTAGTAGGCCAAGGCCAAAAAGGGAAAATACGGACCACCGTGCCCAGTGCTAGGCTTCACTCGTCTGTCACTGCCGTAATACAATACTAAGAAAAAATACGAATACAAATGCTAACATAAAAAATACCAAAAACCATACCATGAACCATTGCCTATAACAAAAAAATTAAAAAAATCTCTTTTTCTCCCTTTAGATACTAGAAAAGACACGACGCACACATTTTTTCTCAACACACTCACACGAGGACCATCACAAATTGTCAAGGGTCAGCGAAACTACACTTAAGTATCTCTGTGCCTTTGATAGGAAATATAAAAAGGAAAAAAATAATCTTGGTTATCCGTTATACCCTATCCGACTCAATACATTCCTGTCGTTTAGTTTGCTAATTGCGTTCTTGTTAAGAAATGGAAGAAATTAAGGAAACACTTAATGCGCTCCTTGCCCAAATGACCGGGCTTAAGGACGATATGAAAAAAATGAACAATCGAATGAACACTTTCGAAGCTGAAAACGAAGCTCGTAACCCGGTAGTCACTCCTCCGGTGCCCTTGGCCCGTGCACGTAACGAATTTGAACTGAAGGAAGTCTCTACGCTTCCCGACTGCGTCATAGAACTTCAAACGTTTGAGGGTCAGCCCGAGAGATACGTCTCGTGGGTTAATCGTGCGCAAGCGATCTTGGACGATTACGAGGTTATCAAAGGGAGACCATTGTTCTGTGCTATAGTATGTCACCTTAGGCAAAAGATAAGAGGCGAAGCTGAAGAAGTTCTCGACTCTTATGGGGTTCGGGATGACGACTGGCCAGAAATCAAAAGAGTTTTAGCAATGCAATACGCGGACAAACGCGATGTGCGAACGTTAGAGTATCAGCTTAGCCAGCTGAACCAAGGAAACAAACCCTTGGAGGAATATTACTCGGAGGTGACGAAACATCTCTCTCTTATCCTCAACGGATTGAAAGCCGAAGGACACTCGATAGAAGGAGTCAGAGCCTTGTCCGAACATTCTCGACAACAGGCCCTTGATGTCTTCATTCGAGGAGTCGGTAACGACGCCTCTAGGCTATTGGTCATGCGTAGACCGAAAGATTTGCAGGAAGCTTACTTCTTCTGTAAGGAACTGCAGGCAGTTGGTCCGAGAGAAGGCTCATTCGCCCGCTCCTCCCCACCAAATTTTACTCCAAATACCCGGTTCTATCGACCGCCGAGTGGCCCTCGCTATACTTCTTCTTCCTATCTTCCTATCAGGGAAATGTTAGACCTTCCATAGGTTCAGGATATGGAGGCTCGCAAAATAGTAATCGCTTCCAAGGCCCAAGACCGGCCATTAAAATGGAGTCGAACAGGTCGGGTCAGTCCCACCGTTCTGATTACAGGGTCCCCCAGAGCGAGGGTTCTGGGATGAACAGAGCGTCGTATGAATATCAGAATCCGTTCCAAAGGGCGACCAAGCTTTATCATATGGAGCCCGTGCTTGATCATTCGACAATGCCTGCCGAACATGGCGAAGATCCCTCTACCGACCCTTACTATAACCAAATCGGTGCCGAAAATGCCGTCATGGCCCCTCGAGATATCATGGAGGAAAGGGACGACCCTGAAATGGGGGCTGAGGGTCCGAATTTTATGACCGAGGCCTCTCGAGCGTCCCTTACTTAGAATACGAGGGGAAAGATGGGGCTAAATTACAATTCTTGATCGATACCGGCGCTAACAAAAACTTCATCAGCCCCAAAATCGCCGCCGGATCGACTGTCCTCCCTACTCCCTTTTGCGTTCAATCGGCCACAGGTTCTGTTAGAATAACACGCCGCGTAGCCGGAAAATTTTTCGAAAAACTAGGAAATGACTCGACCCTCACTTTTTTTGTCCTCCCGGGTTTAGATACCTTCGATGGTATCATAGGGGACGACACGCTCAAAGACCTGAAAGCATTAGTAGACAGAAAGAATAATTGTTTAGTTATATCCCCCGGGATAAAGATTCCCCTCCTTGCTAAAAGGTCCCTTAATGTCAACACTTTGTTGGACTCAACACACCCAGAAGAAGCAAGAAGGATCTTAAAGGCACTGATTGACGAGTACTCGCACCTTTTCGACCCTTTGTCGCCGGGCGAGGCCGTCGACACCAATGTAAGGGCAGAAATACGAACGAACACTTCAGACCCAATTTATACCAAGAGTTATCCGTACCCGGCTAACATGAGATCTGAGGTGGATAGACAAATTGGGGAACTCCTTAGCGAGGGTATCATACGCCCGTCGAGGAGCCCTTACAACTCTCCGGTGTGGATAGTGCCGAAGAAAGCGAAATCAGATGGTGAGAAACAATGGCGTTTGGTCATTGACTTCAAACGTCTAAATGCGGTTACAATTTCTGATACATATCCAATCCCGGATATAAACTCCACATTAGCTAGCCTTGGCGGAGCCAGATATTTTACAACACTGGATCTTACCTCAGGGTTTCATCAAATTCACATGAAACCCTCCGATACCGTGAAAACGGCATTCTCTACCCTGAACGGGAAGTATGAATTTCTCCGTCTTCCCTTCGGCTTAAAAAACGCCCCGGCTATCTTCCAACGAATGATCGACGATGTTCTTAGGGAACACATCGGGAAAATTTGTTACGTGTACATCGACGATATTATCGTCTTTAGTAACGACTATGATAGCCATTGGAAGAACCTTCGCTTGGTCTTTGAAAGCCTAAATAAGGCCCGACTCCAAGTCAATCTGTCTAAGACCCAATTCTTATCGACTCAGGTCGAGTTCCTCGGTTATATCGTCAGTCATGACGGTATAAGAGCGGACAAGAAGAAAGTGGAGGCTATAACCAAAATGAAGCCTCCTAAGAATATCAAGGAACTGAAGAGTTTCCTCGGCATGACATCGTACTATAGGAAGTTTATTCGCGATTATGCTAAAGTTGCTAAACCCTTGACTAATTTAACTCGCGGAGAATCCGCTCGAGTTAAAGCGAACCAATCTAAGAAGGTCCCGGTTGAGCTTGACGACGCGGCTTTGCAGGCTTTCGATGGCCTTAAAACGATTTTGTCTTCTTCAGAAGTGCTAGCCTTCCCAGACTTCGGTAAGCCATTCCATTTGACCACAGACGCGTCCAACTACGCTCTTGGAGCCGTATTGTCCCAGGACACTGAGGGAAAAGATCGTCCTATAGCTTACATCTCGCGCACCCTGTCGAAAACTGAGGAAAACTATGCCACTATAGAAAAAGAAATGCTTGCTATAGTGTGGGCATTGGACAACCTCAGGTCTTACTTGTATGGCGCTGCATCGGTTAAGGCTTATACCGACCATCAACCTTTGACCTTTGCGCTAGGGAGCAGAAACTTCAATGCCAAACTTAAACGTTGGAAGGCTAGAATAGAAGAGTATAATTGCGTACTCATCTACAAGCCCGGCAAATCTAACGTCGTCGCTGACGCCTTGTCCCGTATAGTTCCAATAAACCACTACCTTGATTGGTGCCGTTCGGATACTGCGTCGGCTACCGAGGGCGGTTCCACCGTCCATAGTGCGGATGAGGACGCATCTCATTTGCTACCTCACGTAGAAGTACCTATCAACGTTTATCGCAACCAACTTGTCTTTGACCCCGAGCGTTCCGAATACCTGTGTCAACAACCCCACAGGGGCTTCGAATGTCATCTCATTCCCGTCGGCACTGGCCTTTTGTCCGAGTTAGTTGTTACTCTGGCAAAGTACCTCAAACCTTCAGTGATCAACGGGGTTAAAATACCCGAAACTTACCTACCATCCTTCCAACGCCTTTGCTTGGCGAATTTTGCTGCGTTGAAAATTCGCATAACGCAGAGGCTGGTGGTAGATTTGTCGGACCCTGAAGAGATCTGCGAAGCCATTGAGCTAGAACATCGCAGGGCTCATAGGGGTGCTAAAGAGGTGCGCCTGCAGCTTTTGGAGAAATATTATTTCCCCCAGATGGCTAGTACCATCCGCAGGCAACTCTCGTCGTGCGAGTGTTGCAAACTCTTCAAGTACGAGAGGCACCCCAATAGACCTTTCCTTCAACCAACACCTATCCCGAAATATCCGTGTGAAATTCTTCACATTGACATTTTCACTTTAGAGAAGAAAATTTACCTAAGCTGTATTGACAAGTTTACCAAATTTGCCAAGCTTTTCCTTCTCGAATCAAAATCCTCTATTCATCTCCGGGAAAAACTTGTTGAAGCACTACATTACTTCACCGTCCCAAGGGTACTAGTCTCAGACAATGAAAGAGGTCTTCTGTGCCCGACGGTCTTAAATTATTTACGTACCTTGGGTATCGGTTTGTACAATACACCGACCCAGAAAAGCGAGGTCAATGGTCAAATCGAGAAGTTTCATTCCACCTTCCTCGAGATTTACCGGTGTTTGAAGAGCGAACACCCTGACTTCAAATTTAATGAACTGGTCGCCATTGCGGTGGATAGGTACAATAATTCTATCTACTCAATAACCAATAATAAGCCAGCTGATCTATTTTTCGACCGCTCGGCTAGAATAAATTACCAGGGGTTAACTAATTTCAGAACTAAGGCTCTCGAAGACGTTAGGGGTATGATAGAATACCGCCAGGAGCTCGCGAACGCGGCTCACAACAAAACTAGAAAGGAACCTTTATCATATAACGTGGGCGATAAGATCTTTGTTGCCAATAAGCAAATTAAAACAAAAGAGAAGCAGCGCTTTAAGGCTGAAGAAATTGCCGAGGATAGAAGGGTAACGGTAAAAACCAAGAAAGGCAAGATATTGCATAAATCAGACCTGCGTAATTAAAATGACACTGGATCGTTGTGTATGTTTCACGCGCTTCCATTACAGAATACACTTTTTACATTTCAAAATACTTTACCAATTGACACCCTTTGCTCAAAAATAATTCAATAACATTTAATTATTAAATCCCTTATCTCTAAGGTAATATAAGCAACACCGCAAAAATAATGTTACTCATAAGATAACTTTTTCAACCAATATTGCAAGTATCATTGTCACCCATATGGTGGGGGCTGCAGACGTCTTCAAGTACGAGGCTCCGCTCGTCCCGCTACAAGAGGGCACCGTTGATGACCGCACGTCATCGACTTGAGAAAATTCGAGTCGATGGTCCAGGAAGCTCGGCGTGAGGCTGTGCAACTGACGGATCCCAGGATTGCGGCGTTGGTGGCACATTATCTGGAGGAATCGCAAGAGGGCTTATCTAGACTGACGGGCACTCGGCGCGGACGTCGATCACTGGACTGGATTGGGTCTGCGTGGAAGTGGATTGCGGGATCACCTGATGCGTCGGACTGGAACGCCATTCTTCACGCCCAGGAAAGCATCGTGAAATCGGCCAACCAGCAGGTACGGATAAACGCTGGATTGTTCGATGCCTCACACGACTCCCTGAGGCAGCTGAACGAAGTTGCCGCTAGGGTTAACGCAATCGACGGGGATGTTCACACGGCTACGACCTTATCGCATAAGGCCTTAATTATCAATAGTCAGGTCGGCCAGCTGACACAGGCGTGCCAACTAGCCAAGTCAGGGATCGTCAACTCTCGCCTGTTGGATCACGAAGAAGTGCAGGCTATTCTGACTGAGGTTAGGAATTTGCCTTACCAAAATGCCGTGGAGGCATTGGAGTTCTCACGCCCGTCGGTACTGACTAATGGAACGACGTTGCTGTATATCTTGGCCATGCCCAAGGTCGCCCCCAAGGAATACCGCTTGCTTCTTCTCCTCCCTGCCACGCTCGAGGGAAAGCAAGTTATGCTGAGGCATGACAAGGTCGCCGTTAGCACCGAGGAAACATATGCTGTGGTGAACGACTGCCTCTCCATAGGCAACACGACTGTTTGCCCGGAAAAAAGTCTCCTGAAGATGAACGAAAACAGTTGTGTCCCCAAACTGCTGAAGGGTGGTCAGGCTAGATGCGAGTTCCTCAGGAATAACGAAGCTCGCGTGGAACTGGTTGAGGACGGGATGATGTTTCTTTCTAACTTTAACGGGACACTTGAGGCCGGACCCAACACTCATAACTTAAATGGGACCTACATAGTACAGTTCGCTAACGAGACGATTAGTGTGGCTGGAAGAACCTATACAAGTTACTCATCAAGTCACTTCATGGTCATGCCTGCGATACTGACTACGGTCACCGCCACCGGGTACGCGCCTTCACTTCACTACGTCAATGACTTCAACATGGAGAACTTGAGGAGACTCTCGGGGGTGTCCGAGAAGGTCTCTTTTTCCTTCCTACTGGAGGCATTGGTAGTCCTGATTGTTGGGGCGCTCCTCTACATCATATGGAGGAAGCTGACATCAACCAAGGGTATTCCTGTCGTGGCAAACTGTGCCTCGGATCCTGACACGCGAGGCGCCGGCAGGGCACCTAAAGCTCAATAATCTGCGGGACGCAGATCTTGAAGGGGGAGGAGTTATGAACCCTCTCTGAATATCTTCCCTCTTTCCCCGCCCCGCTGCTTTTATATACGCTTCCCCCGTTAGACCACTCTACACCACACAGTGGTCTCTCACATACCCCAAGAAACGCTGACTTCGCCCCCCGCCTTGCCCACCAATTTCACGACACATTCAACAGCCACGCCGGCCACTATGTGCTGCGTCCGCAAGAGACACTTTGTTGCCGATCGCGCCCGCTGCAAAACTGCTGCGCCTGCAAATGACACATTGTTGTTATGAGCAGCGCAGTCGCCGGATGTTGCGCAAGCGACCGCCGACACAGCATAGCTCATATTTCGGCCGCTGGCCCAGCAGCTATGCGGGGTCGCCCCTCGTCCCAAGTCGCCTGTTGACGAGGCGTTTAAACACTGGAGCCGGAGCTCTGGTGAGACCTGGCGAAGACTGCAGAAGACAGTCTTGGACTAACACCCGAACACTCCAACTGGAGAACTGCCGCGAGCTATTACAATTAAATTAACTTGTAAATCATCGAACTTAATTTGACTTTAATAAAATTATAACGTGAAACAGAGCTGTTCACTCTTGCCTTCATTTTGGGAGCCGATCTCCTAGAACCATAGGAATGGTTATCATATTGATTAGGTGAGCTGTGTGGCTACGAGAGCCGCAGTAGCAGAGCGAGAAGTAGACTCGCTTAATTTTTATTTGCTAATGTTGTGGTAGGTCAAGGGGATGTCTCCTCTTTAGTCGTCTGCCGGTTTGGCTGTTGTACAATAAGTTTACGGCGAGGTGGTTGGGTTGGTTCCCAAGCCTTTTAAGGTATCTCTCGCTGAACCTGGAGATTTCTTCTGAGACTGATGGGATTCCAAGTTCTCCATGTATTGCAATGTTCTCGTGGTAGGGATGTGCATTACAGGCGATTCTCAAGCACCTGTTCTGGAACCGCTTTATTATCTGGCGATTCGAGTGGCTTGCCGTGCCCAGCTGAATTCCGTAGGTCCAGATGGGCTTGAGAATTGCCTTGTACACCAGGATTTTGATGTTTTGCCTTAGCTTGGACCTTCTTCCAATGAGCCATTGCCTCTGCCTCAGTCACGCATCGGCCTGTATGCGTTTGCTGAGTAAGTGGGGACGCCATGTGAGCCTGGTGAGCCTACTTGGGTGCGGGCACGTTGGGAATGTTGGTTCCGTTCAACGTGACCGGTGGGAAGTCTCCTCTTCATAGAGAGAATGTTGTTTGTGTTGACTTTTCCGCGTTCACTACGATATTCCATCTGCTGAGCTATGTATGATTTCGGAGGCTTCTCGTGGGTTGGATGATAAGGCGAGGAAAGCAGTGTCGTCTGCATATGTGGCTATCGTTAGGTTCCTGGAGGAGATAATAGGAAGGTCTGCGGTGTAAAGGGTGTAGAGGATTGGTCCGAGTACGCTGCCTTGCGGAACTCCAGCTCTGATCAGTCTGGGTAGGCTTATTGCACTTCCACATCTGACTTGGAAAGCTCTTTCCTCAGTGTAGGATTTAAGGAGGGTAAAATGGGGACTTGGGAGGCAGGATTTTAGTTTGTGGATGAGTTCAGGATGCCAAACTCGGTCAAATGCCTGCTTCACATCGAGCATTACAGTGCAATAATACTTCTTCTGCTCGAATGCCTAGAGGATGCGTTCGACTAGCCGGTGGCACTGCTCCGGTGTTCCATGGCAGCGTCTGAAGCCAAACTGGTGATCGGGGATCAATACGGGCTCGTCTAGTACTCTGCGCAGAAATACTATTTCGAGTATTTTGGAGAGGAATGCCAGTAGGCTGATTGGACGATAGGAGGCTAGGTTGGCTTCAGGCTTACCAGGCTTAAGGAGGACAATAACCTCTGCTCTTTTCCATTCCTTCGGGAAGTACCCTAAATGGAAGCAGCCGTTGTAAATGCTGGCCAACATTTGTGTGCAGCGAAGTGGTAGCATTTTTAAAGCTGCTGCATCTATGCGATCCAGGCATGGAGATTTGCTTTACCTCTTGGAATGCGCGACAAGAACCAGACTCCCCTGAGACGCCTCTTTTCAGCCACTAGTTCCGCAATTTCCGGGGACCAGAGGTGGAGATCTCTGCTAGGTGTTCTCGCGGTAGTTGGGGGCGGTGGGCTTGCGAATTCCGCAGGTTTTTGTATTTCTCTAGTGAGATGTCCGATGGCTTCGTCAATGTCCCTTGGTGTATTGAGGAGAGGGTTCGGATTGAGGATGGAGAGCATCCAGAACGCGAACTTGGCGGCGTCGGTATGCTTCCCAGTGAGCCTCCTGGGCTGGGTTTTCCTGAGGAATGGCGTGTTTACTAGGACGTTTATAGCGCAGTGGTCGGACAGGACACATACTAATTATTTAAACTTTTACAGATATCTGATGTCGACAGTTCTCAGGATTTGGGGGACTTCATGAGCTGCCATAACACCTCCATTGCAAAAGACTTGTTCGATGAGAACAAGGAGAGCAAGGAGCTTAAATAATATTTTAGCTTGCCCCAAGCTGCATGGGAAAGAAATCCAATCGAGGCATGGAAAGGCCACAAGGCAACAATGCCGGGCCTTTACCGCTTGAGCATGAGTTACTTGATAACTTCGGGAAGCTCATTGCCTTCAGAGCGGTTGGCGTCCGCCATAAAATGTGTAGTGTGCGACACACGAAGCCGAAACATATTACTCAACGAGTATTTTTATAATCTCTTAATTTAATAGAAATCCATGAATATAAATAAAAAAAATTAAGTTAATAAGAAATTTTTATCTTTGCAAGTCGACCCGTCGTTGTCAAGAAGAAGAATGGCACGGACAGAATCTGCGTTGACTTTCGTCAATTAAATAGTATGGTACTTAAGGACTGCATCCCAGTGCCACGCATGGATGATGTGCTGGAACAGCTTCAGTCCGCTCCTCTTGAACGTAGAGAGAGAAAGAAGTTACATTTTTTTTTTATGTAATTTAAGTTTGACAATAAGCTATAAGAATATGTACTCGAGTAGGAGACTCAGTCATGCCGTTTTGTAATTTTTCTTGCATTTGAATTGAATTCCAGTTCGTACTTAAAATTTTTATATAGTAGGTAAGCTAACCTAAGCTAGTCATTTCTTTAGAAGAGTTCATTTTCTGAGAGTGCCCCTTTGAATTTTCGAGTAAGAACTCATGAGAGTTTGTTCGCAGTCGTGTGATCCAAAATTATACCTTCTCGAAGAGGTTGCGGAAAATGCCACTCTTTCGTTTCAGCTCATCTGCGCCGGGAGATCGATCTTTCGCCGAGGAGTGAAAAGTTGATTGAGTTTCATTTATAAAAGTTTACTTTCTTATTGGAAATATTCGGTAGTACACCGATAAAATTTTACTGGAGGTCATCATTTTTTTTATGGCGTGCCAAGTATCATATATTTTATACACACTGCTAATAATCAATTCATACTAATGGAGTGGAAGGGGAAAAAAAAGAAAGGAGAAAATCTAACCGAATTTACTCGCGGCTCACTCTCAAACAAAATTAATTTTTCTTCTCGTTAAGGATTCTTATAACGATAAAACCCAAAAAAATAATAATTCATGGAACAAGATTATAGAGAGAACTCTAAAAATTATGGAAGATTTAAATGAATGCTTTGTTCCTTCCCTTAAATATATTTAGCCGCTAGTAACTTTAACTCTTTAATTGTAACGGTCTCGAATATCAACTTAAACCTTCTTTTTCTGATCTCGCAACTAAGAAAAACCTCGCTTTAGATTCTTTTGAGTTACTCTAGTTTGTATTGCCATATTTACTTGTTTCCTTTAGTATGTACTTATTATTTTGTGGACGCCGAAAAATGAATATATGTACTCAATCCTTTAAATAATTTCACAATGCCTTTATTCGACTTTTCCCTTTAAGCACACGCCACCGAATGCCGCGTCTCGCGTATTCCTCTTTTCTTATGCTCTCTGAAGTGTGTATGCGTTTGTGAGTGAGCTAGGTATACATTCTTATCTCTTAATGCTAGCTTATAAGTAAGAGCGAGATAACAATAATATTCTTATTCCTAACGGGGATATGATCGTATGCCACTCACTCTGCCACTATGGGCTTCATACCTAAGACTATGCTACTACATGGTACAGTGGGCCTTATGAGTGTTCATCGTACCACAACTCGGCCGTCCTGACTAGCTGATCCCCTGATCATGGTTTACATTGATTGCATAGTTGTATGATGAATTCTTTTACCTTATTTATACATATGTACATACTATATTAATCTGTTATTATATTATTATTATTGTTTAATTGTGTCTTCGTTTATTTTTCTTGTTGCCTATCCAATGCTTAATATTTGCTCCAGATGCTCCAGACACCTTGGTATGGGTTACGAGATATCTGAAAACCTTATACGTCTTTTAACAAGAATCTGTCGTTTCTTAATACTTTAGATATCACATATGGGCCTTTACACTTTGAAATCAATTTTCTAGAGATGCCTGCTGTACTATCGAAATTTTTAACCATCATATAATCTCCTTTTTTGTATTCTGATGGCTGTCTGGCGGTCTTGTCATAATGTGTTTTATTATACGCTTGAGCCTTTTTTTTGATTATTTTCAACTTCATTTCTAATTTTTACCAAATCCCTATCTTCTTCAGTATTTTCTAATTCCTCTAGTTTTTCTTTTAATTCGTCTACTATTTTTCCTCTTTGCTCTAAACCAAAAAGAACTCTGCTTTGAGTTTTTTTGATGCTGCGGTGCTGTGTATTATTTAAGACGTGCTCAACTTTATCTATTACTGTGTCCCAATATATGCCTTTCTCTGGTTGTACCAGTTTCGCTATCATTGGACCTAGGCTTCTATTGACTCTTTCAACCTGTCCGTTTGCCTGGGGTGAACCAGTCGCAATCTTCATATGCTTAACATCGAACTCTAACATAAAGTCATCAAATTCCTTGGATGTAAAACAACTTCCCCTATCTGAAATGATGCATTTAGGCTTGCTGTATGCTCTAAAATAGTCCTTCAGGGCTGTAATGACTTCCTTTGTATTAGTGGTCTTTGTGGCGTATAAACGTACGAACTTCGTAAAACCATCGATGACAACAAAAATATGTTTTTTGGATCTGCCTGAGTCGACTGGGCCGTAATGATCGATATGTATTAGTTCAAACGGTTTGCTGCCCTTCGGAATGCAGTGCAGAAATCCTTCCTTGCCTGTCTTAGGGGAGAACGCAACACATTTTAAACAATTTTCTATATGGCTCAAACATTTGTCTTTGGCATTGGGAAACCAATAAGATTTAGAAATAACATCTAACATTTTGTCTCTACCTATGTGTCCGATCTCATTGTGATATTTATATAGAATATGATCTTCCATGTCTGTGGGAACATAAAATAAAAGTCTGCCGTCGTTACATTTTCTATAAATTATTCCGTTTCTCATTTCGAAAAACTTATGTTCATTTTTTTACTAAATTGTCTTCAAACGTATTTGATTCCACTATCAAAATATTCGTGCATCTACTAAGAGCATCAACATGCTGCATCCTTTTACCCTCTCTATGTATGAGCTCATAATCGTAGTTCTGGAGCTCTAACGCCCATATAGCTATTCGCGGATTAAGTTCAATCTTGTTAAGCCTCAGCGACTGTTGTTCGCTTTGAAAAATAAAATATTGGGTGTAATTTTCCATCCTCTTTTTTTGACATAACACCGCACCGAAACCAAGAGCGCTTGCATCACAGTGCAGTTCTATTTCGTCTTTGAAATTATAAATTGCTAAGACCGGTGCCTGCACCAGCTTTTCCTTAAGAGTTGAGAAACAGCTCATTTCCTTTTCTCCAAATTTAAATTTTTCATCTTTTCTCAAAAGGTCATATAAAGGTTTCGCTAATGTTGAAAAATCTTTTATAAATCTACGGAAGTATGAACATAAGCCCAGAAAACTTTGAACGGCATGTATTTTGTCTGGAACGGGAAAATGCTGTATGGCATCTATTCTTTTGTCATCAGCCCTAATGCCTTCACCATTTATAATAAATCCTAAATATTTAATATTTGTCTGAAGGAACTCACATTTATCCATTCGTAATTCCAATTTATTTTGAGCTAATCTGATAAACACTTCCTTTAAGGTTTCTAAATGCTCCTCCGAGTTCTTGCTAGCAATCATGATGTCGTCCATGTATACAATTACTTTGTTATCCCTTATAAGATCCTCGAAAATTTTGTTTACAAACCTTTGGAACACCGCCGATGCAGTTTTTAGGCCCATTGGCATTCTGAGAAATTCGAATTGCCCTAACGGTGTAACAAATGAGGTGTATTTAAATGATTCCTTATTAACGAATTCATGAAAATAACCGTTTTTTAAATCAAGCTTCGAAAAAACTTTTTTGTTGACTAGCTTGTCTAAAAGGTCATCGATAAGCGGTATCGGATAATTGTCTTTAATTAAAACTTTGTTCAGTTTTCTAAAGTCTATACATAGCCGTATGTCTCCTGTTTTCTTTTTGACTAAAACATTTGGTGAAGTATATTCTGATTCACTAGGTTGAATAATCCCTCTTTTAAATAGTCATCGAATAGTTTTTGTAATTTTTCTTTTTCTGAGTAGGCAAGTCTTCTTGGGGCGCAGCTAAATGGTTTTGACGTTTCTAAACAAAGTTTTATTTCGCATTTGACTAAAGGCTCGGTAGGCTTATTAACGCTTAAGTAGTTGCGTTTAATAATCTCCTTTAACTGACTGTTTAAGGCTTGGTTATTGTTTTCGCCGCATATGAAGTTCATTTGCTCATCCTCTAAGTGATCAATGCTACAAATTTCTCTAACAGCTTCTTCATAACTGGGCACAACCGCAGCATAAAGTCCGGAATCCGTAGTGAAGTTTGCTAAAGGCATAACTGTTTCGATGACCGTTTTGCTACCTGCTTCGTTAACAGTTTGACTAACTATACTACTCGCTTCGTTGGCTGTTTTACTAACTGTCTTATTAACTGTTTCATTATCCATTTGACTAACTGTTTCATCAACCTCTTCGTTAACTGTCTCACTAACTGTTTTGCTAACTGTCTCACTAACTGTTTCACTAACTGTTTCACTAACTAATTCACTAACTGTTTCACTAACAATAGAACTTACTGTTTTACTATTTGCTTTTCTATATCTTTTACTATCGACTGGGTTGACCGTTATCCTTCCCAAGGCGTCTGGATCCAGTTTCAACTGGCACGCTTCCATGAAATTACGTCCAAAAACTACATTATGACTCATAGACTCGTCTGGGACCACGTACAAATAAAAATAACATTTAACTTTTTCTTTTATAATGTAACATAAGATTTTTCCATGTATTGTCAGTTGGCTTTTATTCAGCCCGAAATAGGTTTCTGAAGCGGATTCTAAATTAATTTCCTTGGATACATTGCTTAACTTTGTAAATGATATTGGACTCCCTGTGTCTATGAGGCATTCTGTGATTAATGGGATTTTATAGCTATTGTGAAAAAAAATCTTGACAAGTCTTACATAATTGTTGATATAGGCGCTCTTGCGCTCCGGGCATTGTCCGACAAAGTGCCCCACAGGCATAGCAGGATCCGGGCTCCCTCTTTGGCTTGAGACACTCCCTGGCGAAGTGCCCTTTGGAGTTGCAATTGGCACAACGTAAGTCCTTATTGGCTGCACCTCCTCCAGTAAGGCGCTTTGATGAACTGCTCCCTGTTTTGTGCTTCGGCAGACGGACTTCCGAGAAAGCCCGCAGAATTTGCATCGGCTCGGAGAAACACTGTATGCGCGCCTGGTTGCGCAACGCTGGTGCTGGGATTCCTTCAATAATGTTTTCCAGGAGCTCCTCTAGATCGATGTTGATGTCGTTGGCCAGCATCACCTTGTTCTCGAAGTAAACAGCAAATTTCTCATCCGGATGCCATTCGCGTTTTTGAAATGCGTTCCTCAGTTCCCCTTTTGACATCTTGACCTCGAATGTCAAGATTAACTGTTCGCACAGCTGGTCGGTCGATTTTAGGATGCGTGTGGCGCTTGCGTGCAGCCAGCGCTGTGCGTTTCCTTTTAGTTTGGCAATTAGCAGCATGTGCATGCATCCGTCGTCCAAATTGTAAATCTTTCCGATGTTCTGAAACTGCGTGACCCAATTGCGCGCACATAAGCTGCCGTCAAACTCCATAGTTACCTCTTTTGCCAAGGCAAGCGATGTTGCAGGAGATTCCAGAAGCTTGTTTACATTTCGACTCTGGTGCTGAACAACACTACCAGCGGTTTCTTTTCCAACACTGGTATGTCCCATATCGATGTTATCGGCGGCGATAGTCACCTTGGTGCTGTTAACATTGGCGTCGGTGCTGTTAACATTGGCGTCGGTGCTGTTAGCGCATATGTTAACATTGCCGTGGTTTCCGTTGCTGTTGTTCTCGATGACGTCATTGATCTGGCGAGCATGAGCAGACTTGCTCTTGTTCGCGTCGTCGATATCCGCTTGGATCCTCTGCAGCACAGCCATGTTTGCCTCTATCTCGTCCCGAAGCTTTTTTAGAGTGGCTCTCTCTGCATCCACCAACGATAGCTGATCCAGATCGAGGTTCTCCGGGGATTCTGACTACAATGACTGCTCGTCGAACGGGATCGTGCGTGTGTCTCCACCCTGTGGCTCTCTCTGCTTTGGCCAGCTGCAGCCGCATCCAATTCCTCCACCTCTTCTGCTGCTGATCCGTTATTTGGCGGTGAATCGCCACGCGTTTCTGGGGAAATGGCCTGCAGACGCACTATTAGTTCCGCACTTCTTTAGTTGGAGCACTGAGAATTGATTCCATTTAGTGTCAGGCATAGTGGGTAATGACCACTTCTGATGTTGTGGACGCCGAAAAATGAATATATGTACTCAATCCTTTAAATAATTTCACAATGCCTTTATTGGACTTTTCCCTTTAAGCACACGCCACCGAATGCCGCGTCTCGCGTATTCCTCTTTTCTTATGCTCTCTGAAGTGTGTATGCGTTTGTGAGTGAGCTAGGTATACATTCTTATCTCTTAATGCTAGCTTATAAGTAAGAGCGAGATAACAATAATATTCTTATTCCTAACGGGGATATGATCGTATGCCACTCACTCTGCCACTATGGGCTTCATACCTAAGACTATGCTACTACATGGTACAGTGGGCCTTATGAGTGTTCATCCTACCACATTTTTTAGATATAAATATTGTTATTAATTATTAAGTAACGATTAATATTGAAAATATGAATTTCTAAAAACCTAAATACTGACTCGGCTGATGTTTCTCCGGACGTAGGGTACTAAGGGGGCCACTAGAGCTATGCTCTTAAGGAAAGTGGTCTTAGGTAGGGTAGGGCAATACGGGAACACGATTCCGACTGTGCTTCGCAGGCTACAAAATTCTCAAACTTTCCTCCCATTCTAGAACTGTCCGCTTCCGAATGTATTAATTTGCTTCCTCCGATTTTGTATACTAGATCCTTCATTTTGTTGTTGTTGTAAGCACGCTCAATTTCTTGGTCTTATTCATTATTGCCTGTAACGAAAAGATATCTGTACAAGCAAGACCACCACACCCAATGCCATGAGCTAGAGCCGGCCTCTAAAGCGTGCACCCGCAAGTACAGGTACTCTAGTCCAAAGCGCTGGACTCGAAACTAGCTGTTCTGGCCAGTCAAAGACAAAACCCGAACTCTTCCTTGAATGAGTCTGCAATGGATGGAGATCAGAGCCTGAATGCTTCTGGACTAACCGAAGGGACTGCCGAAGAAGGACCTACAATACAATAGAAGGCCCTACAATACTACTGCTACATGTGCAGATAATATGAAGCTATGGAAGTACGCGCCTACAAATGAAGATCTATGGTCGTCTGGGTCAGACGACAGTGATCAGGATGGCCGAATGCAACGATAGTTATCGATATGCGATTATCGATAATCATCGCAAAGGGTAGCGTCGTGAGCGCAGGCAGAAGAGGAAGAAGGAGTTATAAGAAAAAGGACAAGCATAGAGTCGAAGAATAAAAAAGCGAGTTGAAAGTTGTGCAGTAAAAAAGATGTCAAGCCGAAAGTTGTCGTGTCCGGAGTAAGGCAAAGTTGTGTAGTCGTCGTATGTCCGGTGATTAAGAAGTTTTGGCACGTGTCATTTTTTTATTAAATACCAAATATAACAAGCAAACTATTATAATATCAAAATATTACTAAGATAAACAATTGTGCTAAACAATAAATATCCTATAAATATCCTTGGTTGTCATTCCTTGTCTCGTCTGTTTTAATCTGATGTGGTTGTTGTGTTGTTTCTGAATTTTGGTTGTTTTCAGTTTGATGCTGATATTCTGGATAATATTCTGAATGGTCGTAAGTTGGATAGTAAAAATAGTCATAAGGGAAAAACTGCTGATCGCTTTATTAGTTGATTGGGTACATAGGAACTTGAGTTTTGTGTTGATTGGGGATTTTTATATCGGTGTTGTTGTCTGAACCTGTTCTGATCGAATGCATTGTACCGATGGGTATTAGGAATTGGTCGAGGTGTAAAGTTTACATGTTGGCTTGGTCGAAAAGCCTTGTTTGCAATGTTGGCTTGGTTGAAATACATTGTTTGGACTAGGGTGATAGGGTATCGGATGACGATAAGGTGGATAATTAGTTGGTGGTGTTTCATAACTTTGTGGAGCTTGATATGGCACTGGGGGATTATAATGTGGGAAAGGGTTTTGGATATCTTCTGGTTCTATTGTTAGTCTGATTAATATTGTAATTATATGATTTTTGTGGCTTATCAGAATTTTGTTTTTGAATAGAAGAGCTTGTATGACTCGCTCGTTCATTTCTTGTAAAATGTTTATAAGTGTTCGCAAATCTGGTATATTGTGGTTATGTATTCTGTCATTTTGTTGTTGTTTTTGTCGTTGTTTTCAAGTTAATTTAATATTGTTATTTTTTGTTATATTTTATTTTATTTATTTAATTTAATTTAATTTTTTTTGTTGTTTTACGAATTTTAGTTTCTATGTAACTTATTTGATTTTTTTTGTCTTGTCACAATTATTATTATTATATATTATTCTTATTTTTAGTTTTTGCTCTTAAGGTAGATTTTGATTTTCACTATTGCTTTTTTGTGGGGGTTTTCAGGTAACCAATTGGATTTATAGCCTCTCACAAATTCAATAGCATCTTCCTGATAATAAATTCAGGTTTGTTGTTGACCCTGCGTTATACGGTTTGGCGCTATTGTCGAGGTTCCAATCAAAACTTAACACGATATTGACCGGCGCATGGGTGTCTACGAGCGTGGTGTTTTTAGATAGCGATTAAATATATCTTAAGACTTTCATGACCGATTTCGCCAGTTACCAATAAAAGGCTACAACAAATTGCGTTAAATTTATTAAATGAACTCGTATGAATATTTCGTATACAAACAATATAAAGCTGAAATTAAAGTTTTTTCAAATGAAAAAGACGATTAAAGTATCGACCCCGATTTTTGTTCTTTATTTTTTGATGCTCAGCTTGAGATTGAAAATTAAATGTAAGTAAAATTGAGGAAAAGCCTCTGTGATTAAGAAACATGTTAGCGTATTTTGGGAGAGCATTGCTCTTGGATGCTTAGGGAGAGCATTGCTTTTGGATTGTTAAGTTGAGGAGAAGCTTCAGAGAGAGCAGGCAAAACTGCTTAGGTTAGGCTTTGTGATTTGTATACATGAATGGCTAAGTGCCGTTGCCAAAGAATTTGTTTATCAACACGCATACTGAGCAGATGGCATACAGTACGGGAACCAATTAAGTGCTTTATGGCTGTTCATGGAATAAATGAAATTGCCCGGTTTGGGTGGCGCAAATACGTCAGTTTATATATGGTCTAAAATGATTTATTGCCCAATGAATTGCTGCTAGTTCTTGCTCTGTTGTGGACTTATTACTTTCTCCCTTTGTGAAGGTTCTTTAGGCGTATGCCACAAGTAGCTGTTGACCGTTATGGTATTGCGATAGTGCCGCTCCACATACATGTTTACTAGCATCTGTGGTTATGCAAAATTCTTTGCTGAAATCTGGGTACTGAAGAAGTGTAGGTTTCATTAATTCCCTTTTAAGATACTTGAATGATTTTTCGCATTCGGTCGTCCATTCAAATGGTACTTTCTTTTTACAAAACCTCGTTAAGTAACGCGATTTTTCTTACAAATTTTGAATGAATCTTCTATAATATAAAATGCAACGAATCGTCTAGCTTCGTCTGCAATTGCTGGTTTGGCATAGTTTTTGATTACACTGTATTTGGTATCACCAGGAAGTACCATATACATCTGGCAGTATTCTTGTGACCTAAATATGTAACCTCTTTCATAAAGAAAGTACATTTTTATGGATGTAGTTTTAGGTTATGTTGTCTGCATAATTTGAATACGTCGGTTAAGTTCTCTAGCATATGCTTTTCAGAACAACCGATTACTACTAAATCATCCATATATAAAAAAGCTTCTAAACCTGTGAACGCAAGTGTCATCATTCTTTGGGGGTACTTTTGGAGCTATTTTTAAACCAAATGGTAATCGCGTTTAACGGTATGCACCTGTTGAAGTTGAGAAAGATGTTATATTTCTTGACTTTTCTTCGATTCTTCGATTTAATGGAATCCAGACATCAGGTCTAGGCACGAGAAATATTTTGCTCGTCCTAATTGATCAAGAATATCTTCTATTCTTGGAAATTGTGCTAGCAATTTCTTGTTTATTTGACGATCGTCACCTACTAGTCTACATCGATTTTCCGCCGAATTAGACAGTGATTTCTAGGGTACGAAGAGAAGTGGGCTATTATATTCTGATTTAAATGGTTATGCAATACCGTCTTTTATCAATTTGTTAACTTGGCTTTGTATTTCTGGCTTTTTACATTCTGGTACTCTGTAGTTTTAATTTAGTCAAATCGTCTTTGAATAACGATCGAAATTTAAAAAGCTTTAATACTTCTAAAGTTCTTTGCGGGTTTTTTTCGTTTGCATTATAAACATCATAATTGTGCAGTGATTCGCTTTTTATATCTGCGCTGTCTGTAATAGCGTCTTTATTTGTTGTATTTACTATTCGAGTCATTGACATGCTACGATTATTCCAGGTTTTAAATTCTGGTTTGGAATTAAACCGTACATGTCTTTTGAATAAACACCGATCTTTCTTATGTCAGGCAGACAGGCAGGCAGAACAATTTTTTTTCAACTGAATGTATTATAGGAATGTATATATTGCTGAAATTTGTGTACAATTGTACTTCTTTGTAAAATCCAAGCCAATGATACCATCAGCTGGTATGGGAAAATCGGGTACTATATGAAATTCATAAGGCATTGCTGCATTTGCAACACACATATGTATCTACTTTGGTCGTATCTAGGGACTGTATTGTCCCTTTCCCTATGCTTGTTATGTTTGTAATTTTACTCCAATTTAGCAGTGACATTTCTGCATCTGTATCTATTAATAAAGTTAACGTTAAATTGGTACTCAAATTTTTAAATTTAACAAAAATGCTTTAATTGAGATTGATATTATTAATTTTTATTGGGGGTCTGTTCTCAAGGGGACTCCCAGTTTTCCGCCTGTTATTCCTTCTGTCGTTTATGTTGTTTCTGTCGTTATTCCTGTTGTATCCGTTTTAGTTTCCTCTATAGGAACCTGTTCCCCTATTGTTATTTTGGTTACCGCCGCGATAACCACCTCGGCAGTATACATATTTTTCAATAACGCTGTCCATCGTGGTGAAATTTTCTGCTAGTAAGACTGTTTTTCATTGTTCGTTCTCACTGCTCTCGCTGCTGTTTTACCATTTTGTTGTAGATTAATCATATTTGCTTTAATGACATCAGTCGATTCGCCTTTAACTGATGCCTTTAATACATTTAAGATACTGATAATGAATGGTCTTTTCATTTTCAGCCTTGTATGATAAAGGACCAATTATCTTAGTTCTACTGCTAGTTGTTTCTGATCTCCTTTTGTAAGATCCGTTATTCGAAGAGCCATGAGGAATCAAATTAGGTTTATTTTCTGACCGTCGAGTTTAGGTGTTGTGGACGAAATATGTCGCACATATTTCCGGACGTTGCATTTTGTCTGTCGTTGCTGCAGCTTTTTCCTTAGTGCTACTATTGCTAGAGTCTGTTTCAGAATATTCCCCTTCTATTTCTGTCAACTCTATCACCGCTGGTATTGCTAGATCGTGTAGATCTTTTCCTCTTCTAATTCCTTTTCGGGTTCATCTACTTCGATAGTTATTGGATTATCAAAAATTATCAATAGGTACCGATAAGAAGATTTTCGCGAAGTCTGTTTAATAGCTTCGCTCCCTGTGTTATGTTTTATTTATCTATTTGCTGTTTATTATTCAACTAATATGCAGGCATGCTTATTTATTGTGCCTTGCTGCAGCTATCTAATTTGCGTGAAACATTTGTATGACTTATTAAATGTAGATTTTTCGTCTCTTTAAGATATTTTATAAATGTCTGTCTGTCTATTTTTATCGCTTAATAAGACATAAATCAGCGGTGCAGGCGGACTACTAATATTCCTATTACTGGAATATTCTGGATATTCTTATTTAGCATATTTACCTTCTTATTTTTGTTTTCTTTTATTTTAATATTTTATTCATTATTTATATTGAGCATCTACAATTTATATCTCTTAATCATTCGCACATAAAACATTTTTTTTTACAATTTCTACCATAGTTTAAAAGGGTATACTAGATTCGTTGAAAAGTATGTTTGTATGTTGATAAGTAAGCGTTTCCGACTATGTAAAGTATATATAATAATGAATCCACGGTAATTTATTAGATAAAAAAATAGAATCTTTATTCAAATAAAATTACAAGTGTGGTAGCGGAGACAATTCACGTCTTATTCGTAGAGCGAAAGAATTAAATCTAATCTTAAGTTGCGAAGCGAACGCTTAGCAAACCTTTGGCTGAGACTTATTTACTTCTTTATGTGTTGAGCTAAAAGAGGCTCCCTTATGTATTTCTATAAATTGAGCGCTCTCTTGAGTGGATCGCGCATGGATACTGGATAAGCCAAGGATTTGAGCTGCGTAAGCGGTTTTGACCCTCTGGTGGGAGTAGCGAATGCGGCTGCGGATGTTTATGTCTGTTTGATTGGGTGCCCTCTTGAGTGGATCGCTCATGGGTACTGATCAGCCGAAACCTGAGCTGCGTAAGCGGTTTTGACCCTTTGGTGGGAATAACGGATTCGGCAGAGGATGTTAATGTTTACATTAGGGCAGGCTGGATTTGTTATTGTCACCAGAATTGGGGTTCTTATGTTATACTTGAATTTATGACTTATATCCTAAGGCATTCTATGATTTTGTGTATGGCTGTTGCTATGTGGTAATGTATGTGTGTGTGTGTGTGTAAGTATATGTAGTCAAGTGTTATATTATGACACATATGCTACTATATATAAATTATTGTTGGTTTATTTTAATTATATTTATTTACCACTCTCCCGTTAGGGCGAGGGTCACAATATTCGGGTATTTATAATTACAAGGCGTAAGCCTCGGAGTATGATTAAAAACTAACTTAAGAATTCGGTCCCGGTTCAACTCCAGGCCTCTGGTCCGCAGCAGAACTGCTGGCAGAAGGCCAAGTCAGCACTTCTGCGTCAGGCCGATCACTCGCTCCGCGAGTGCTCCGTGCGGTCTCCGGGCAATTGCACCTGGAGTACGCGATCAGCAGTTTGTTTAGTGCGCGTGCAGACCACCGGATATGGCCTGCAATTCAGCAGTTTCACTCCGTGAGAACAGCTTGTGTTAACTTCTCCGCCTTTTAAGAGGTCGCCGCCCCGGTGACCCACTTGCTCCACATCACTGTTATCTCCTGGCTTTGTGTGGCTCCTGGTCTTTAGGTGGTGGTAGCTCAACCAAATGGTGGAGCACAATAGGAAGGCAGCAAGTATGGCGAATGAATTGCTGAGGAGGGACCCCAAGGTGAGTTTTTCTCTAAGAGTCCCGATGTGTTAAAGGTTCCTCAGACTTAGTTCGTGGAGAAGTGGAAGGCTTAACCTATTCTGATGAGTCGTGACGTTTACAACGGCGAGGACCGACACAGCAGGTTTTTTATCTGAATTTCCTAGCTGATTAATGTACCAAGTCCCATTCCCAGTAGGTACCCGATACTTTCTGGTCTTTCCCTTGGCTGTCGGTTATGGTCACGTTGGCATCATTCACAATGAGAGTGCCGTGATCCACAATGGTCACCGAATCCAGGTGGCCGGGAAGTGTAGAACAGTGTGCAAAGGCCCCGGAGATTATCTGCTGAGCCAAAGTTACATTCTGCAGTTCTTTGCAGAAAGTGGCGCCGACCGTCGTCTTGCAGTTCCCGATGTTGATGTTCCGGGATCTGCATTCCGCCACCAGATTTCCGTCGTCGAAGTTCAAGATCTTGTTGTTGTGCTGGACCGGGAAGATTGTAATTTTCTTACATTTAATCTTAGGGTTAGGGAATTTAATTAAGAAGTGTAAAATTTCTGAGTTTTGGAATACGCTTCGCCAATAAATTCGCCAATATCGGTTTCGTCTAAAATTGATGGACTTACAATGTTTAGTGTTGCTAGGGTTAAGCCCATAAGAATATTTTCTAAATCTGTAATAACAATTCTATTTTTAGCTAAAATGATCTCTAGTAAGTGTGTTTCTTTATCTGTTTCAGTGTTAGAAATTTGATTCATTGCTGTTGCAAGTTCATTCAATCGTGTTTGGAATTTGATATTTAATTCTGTTTGGCTTTCTTCTGTTCTTATTAACTGCTCTTGGTTGAATTTTATTTCTTCGTTAAAGTCGGGGGTACCGGCAATGACCTTCAGTGCCGTTCCGATCAAATATAAACTCCTAGCAGTCCTATGGTGGAATCTTAGAGTGGCTACTAATTTGCGAATGTGTGTCAAGTCCGTCATAATTTCTGGTGTCCGGTGGTCGTCTGTAAATGTCCTTGTCATTGTCTCTGTCTGATCAACGTAGTCCTCGTACGTTGTTATGTTTGTCGAGTGTTGCAAGTATCCGTACGATTCCCAGATGACGATTTCATTGTCCTCTATTGGGATGTAGTCTGCGTTCGTATAGTCGTTAAGTCGTACCGTCGCGTCTGTCTTAACAGCTATTAGTATAAGAATTAGAATGGGATACCGTAAGCTAAAAGGATATAAAAAGATTGGAAACGGGGTCAGGACTCTTGCGAAGATGTTTATCGTAGATTGTCCTTGTGGACCACCCTCCCCTTTATTAGGACCGTGGTCCCCAGGTCTGCCTCTATGGTTTCTTCTGAACATAGTGGGGAAAGCTTGTTCCCTAAGCGCTTGTGGGTTTTTAAGAACACCTTTTCGCCAACTTGATAGTCCTTGTAGGTTCTATCTTTATTTACTTGATCAAGGGTCTTTTTCTGTGCTTGTTTAATTTTTCTGCGGATTTTTCCTTCGAATCCCGCAGACTTCGAGTGGATAATTTCTATCAGTTTTTTTGATTAGTAACTGAGTGAATTGAATTGTTGTACTTGTTGGTTGCCAACAGAATCAATTCGGTTGTGTCATTTAGGCCAGTTTCCAGCTTTAAGCATCTGGCTATTTCTGCCAGGGTACTGTGAAACCTTTCTACCTGACCGTTTAATGTGCTGTGTAGAGGCGGGGCGTTGGAAATGGTGATATTAAAATGATTTAGCAACATTGTTTTAATGGTTTCGGAATTTAATTATCTTTCGTTATCGCAGTAAATGGTTTTTATTTTTGGAAAGAAATTTATTATGTGTAATAGGGGAGATTTTACGTCCTTAATAGCCCTCGATGCGATGGTTTGCACTGTGTCAAATTTCGAAAATTTATCAATGCACGTAAGAAAAAGGGTTCCATCTGTTGTAAAGATGTCGATGTGGAGGATTTCCCACACATAGGAAGGTATAGTTGTTTCTGCTACCGCTTGTTTGGATGGATGACGATTGTATTTAGCCATTGAGCAGGTCTTGCAGTTTAAAGTGGTTTCTGTTGCTAACCGTAGCATTTTAGGGAAAAAGTCCCTCAAGATTTGCTTTACGTTTTCTTGTACTGCCCGGACAGCCCTTTTGTGCTCTGTTATAACCATTTCTCTCTGCTCAGTTGAATCCGTTATGTCCTGCACAAAGCTTTTCGGATTTTTGAAAGAGGTGCTTGGGAACAATTCAACTAATCGGTGCTGGATAAATGACAAGATCGGTAGGGAGCAATGTATTGCGTTAACTACTTCAGCATTTACCACATCTTGTAATGCATTAAGAAGATTTTCTCGTTTGGAAATCTTTATTATGTGTCTCACCTTGCTTTTAAACAAGATGAATGTGTCTACCGAAAAACTGTTTCTTCTTCGATTATGATTTGATTCCTGAAACAGTTTACCGGGTTGTCCGTTGTGTCAATAGTGTAAGTTAGCGACTGTTCGCTGTGTATTGTTGCTACATTTGACTGTTCGTCATTTATGACGTTTATTTTTTGGCGAGACAACGGTTCTGGCACCAGATTTTCTTTGCCTGGTTTGTAGACCAATTTGGCGCCGTGATCATCGATAATTCCCTTCCAGCGTTTTAGTTTCGCGTTATGGTTTTTATCCGAGACGGCAAAGGTAAGTGGTTGGTGATCGGTGAAGATCCGCAACCCTTTTACACCGTATAAGTAGTTTCGGAGGTTTTTCAGTGCCCAAACTATGGCGAGCAGCTCTCGCTCGTTAGTTGCATAATTTTCTTCACTATCTCTAAGGGCGCGTGATATCATTGTGATCGGGCGGGCGTCTTGAGATATTACCGCTCCTAGACCAAAACCAGACGCATCCGTTGTCAAATCAAATGGTCTCTTAAAGTCTGGGTAGGAAAGCAGAACGTCTTCCGATGCCAAGATTTCTCTCAACCTGTTGAACGTTTCTTTCTGTTCTTTGGTCATATCGATGTCGATTTTCCTTGACTGATATTTGCTTGCTTTTCCATTTTCTCCCTTTAGGATATTCGTTAAAGGCCTTGCGATTGTCGCAAAGTCTTTTATAAAGCACCTATAGTAGCTTGCTAGTCCCAGAAATGATCTGAGTTCGAAAAGCGTTTTAGGTAAAGGGAATTCTTTTATGGCTTTGACCTTTTCAGGTGAAGTTCGTAAGCCCCCTTGCGACACTATGAACCCCAAGTATTCAACGCTCTTTTTGAAGAACTTCGATTTCTCATGGGATACTCTCATGCCTGCCTCCAAGAGTTTTCTTAAAACCCAATCCACGTCCTTAACGTGGTCTTCCTTTGTTTTGGAGAATATTATGACGTCATCGACGTACACGTAGCATATTTTTGAAATTCTCTTAGGACATCGTCAATGGCCCTTTGGAAAATGCTTGGGGCATTTTTAAGCCCAAATGGTAATCTACAAAATTCGTACTTGCCGTTGTTTATTGAAAATGCCGTCTTTTCTCTGTCTTTTTCTGCCAGCTCTATCTGGTGAAAGCCTGACTTAAGATCAAGTGTCGTAAAAATTTTTGACTCTCCCATAATTTCGGGATTCGCAATTCGACCGCCGAAGTGTGAAGACGTTTTTATCGAGCTCCGCACAAAATCGGTTGTTTTGAGTGAAGTGAACGCCAAATAAAGTAAACTAAATAAAAAAATCCGAAAGCGAAAGAGACGCTCTATGCGATGCAAGATCGCTTAAATATATAGTGATTTGTTATCTTAAATTATAAAACTATGAGTCAGAACGACACTCGCGCTCAGCGACAGCGCGAGCAAGACGAACGCCGGCTCTCAATTCAACGCAACAACGCGTACTTCTCCTACGTCTCACCGACAATCCCAAACGCAGACATCGAGCGGTCAATAAACCTTCTTCTACCAACAAATCAAGAAAGAGCGCGCTCCTGCTCTCCCGCTCTCTTAGCTCCGACAGAAGCCCCGCTACCTCCAACAACAACAGCTGGAGATAGACCGAAAGCCCGCTCTACCTCGTCATCGGCTGCACCCGCTCACGCTCTGACTGAGTCAGCGAAAGCAAAACCGCAAGCAATAAACGGTACTGCTGCACTACCAGCAAAACAAAACGAAAACGTAAACAAAAAAGCTGGGTCGACCTGGCAGACTGGAATGGACCGCTACATTACGATAAAGCGAAAGCTCAGCACGGAAAATTCAGATTTGGAAAACAAGCCGAAATATACACGCGACAACTCTACCTTGATCAAAAATGTAGCCCCTGCAAATACCAACAGATTTGCCTTGCTGGTAGACACCGCTGAGGACGTGCCGCTGGGACCCGTTGATATCGAACCGAAGAAAACAAAACCTCCGCCAATATACATCCGCGAGAAGAGCACAAGCGGTTTTGTAAATACTTTGATTGGCCTTATTGGAAAAGATAGCTTTCATATAATTCCCCTCGTAAGAGGTACTAAAGGAAAAGGGAGGCGCTAAAGGAAAGGGATTTTACGCCAAAAGCGTGTTCAATATCAAAAACAGAAACAGGCAGCCCCAACCACTCTTCAAGATTGAGCTTGAACCAGAAAACAAGCCTCCTAGAAAAAACGAGGTTCACCCAATTTACAAACTCCAACTCCTTCTGCACCGTAGGATCACGGTAGAAGAGCCGCACAAACGTAACGCTCCTGTACAATGTACAAACTGCCAAGAGTATGGCCACACGAGGTCGTATTGTACACTTCGCCGGTGTGCGTAGTCTGTGGAGATCTCCACGACTCCAAACAGTGTCAAACTAACAAAAAAAATGCATGCGAGAAAAAAATGCAATAACTGTGGGGGCAACCACACAGCAAACTACAGAGGCTGTCCAATCTACAAAGAGCTGAAAATCCGTCTTCACAAAAGAATGAACACGGCGCGGACACACCAAGGAACAGCTACGCTGATACCATCAGAGACAAATCCTGAAGTAATTTTCTCGAAAGCAGCAAGTTTCGCTCCCTGGCCCACATCCAACACTAACAAGACAACATTTGCAAACGTTTTAAAACCAGGTATGACGCCTCCAACCCAAAATTCCCGAACTCCACATGAAGTGCACACAAAATTAGACACACAACAAAACTATAACCCAGCTGCGCAGCAGGAAACAAAAACTGAAGCTATGATGCAAGCCTTACAACAGAGCATGATGGAATTTATGACATTTATGAAGACCACCATTCAAGACATGATGCGTAATCAAAACCTTTTGATACAAATGCTTGTAGCCCAACATTCAAATAAATAATGGCTACCTTACGCATAGCTACGTGGCCAATGGCGTCTCACAGCGCAAACTTGAGCTAGCTCAATTCCTACATGAGAAGCATATCGACGTAATGCTTCTTTCGGAAACTCATCTCACAAGCAAATGCAATTTTCAAATAAGAGACTACCATTTCTACGGTACAAATCACCCCGACGGAAAAGCACACGGTGGCACCGCCATACTCATAAGGAACCGTATGAAGCACCACTTTTACAAAGAATTTGCGGAAAATCATCTTCAGGCCACATCCATCAGCATTCAGCTGGATGACAACACTCTCCTTACACTAGCGGCCGTATACTCCGTATACGACGCTTACGCAGAGAATGGTAATCTTCCAGATCCCCGACTGCAAAACAAAAGCTAAAAGTAGCCACACGGAAACTGGCCAACGCTCTGAAACAAGAAGAGGACGACGATCAGCGCCGAAACATAGAGCAACTCACACCGACAGGCACAAAACAAAAGTCACTGTGGCGAGCCCACTCAACTCTTCGCCCACCGACTGAAACCGTTTTGCCGATAAGGAATTCCTCAGGTGGCTGGGCCCGTAGTGATGAAGACAGAGCCACCACATTTGCCGCTCACCTACAAAATGTGTTCACGGCAAACCAGGCTACTAGCACATTTGATCTACCGTCCTATCCCGTAAACCGCCACCAGCAACACACCCCAATTGTGTTTCGTCCTAAAGAAGTAACTAAAATAATCAAAGACAATCTCAGCCCGAAAAAATTCCCCGGCTGCGACCTTATAACACCGGAAATGATCATCCAGCTGCCACATTCTGCAGTTCGCTACATAACCAAGCTCTTTAATGCCATCACCAAACTTGGTTACTTTCCACAACGATGGAAGAGGTCGATTATCATAATGATTCCAAAGCCTGGTAAGAACCACACAGTCGCTTCATCTTACAGACCAATAAGTCTACTCTCATGTATTTCGAAACTATTCGAAAAATGCCTGCTGATCCGTCTTAATCAACATCTGATATACCACAATATAATCCCAGCCCACCAATTTGGATTTCGCGAAAGCCATGGAACCATTGAACAGGTGAATCGTATTACAACGGAAATAAGAACTGCATTTGAATATCGCGAATACTGTACAGCAGTATTTTTAGACGTATCCCAAGCATTCGACAGAGTCTGGCTCGACGGCCTAATGTTTAAAATAAAAACATCCCTACCCGAAAGCACACACAAACTTCTAAAGTCTTACCTCTATGACAGAAAGTTTGCAGTACGGTGCAACACTGCCACTTCCACAGATCATACAATTGAGGCTGGAGTCCCCCAAGGTAGCGTTCTTGGACCAACCTTATACCTCATCTATACAGCCGACATCCCTACAAATAGTCGCTTAACGGTATCCACATTTGCCGACGATACAGCTATCCTTAGCCGTTCAAGGTCCCCTATCCAAGCTACAGCACAGTTGGCACTGTACCTCATCGACATTGAGAAGTGGCTCTCTGACTGGCGAATAAAAGTAAACGAGCAAAAATGCAAGCACGTGACGTTTACGCTAAACAGACAAGACTGTCCTCCGCTCTTGTTGAACAACATACCACTCCCGAAAGCAGATGAGGTAGCGTACCTAGGAGTACACCTTGACAGAAGACTCACATGGCGCAGGCACATTGAAGCCAAAAAAAACCCAACTTAAACTTAAAGCCAACAACTTACACTGGCTCATCAACTCTGGTTCTCCGCTCAGCCTAGATCACAAGGTCTTGCTCTACAATTCTATATTGAAACCTATCTGGACCTATGGCTCAGAGTTATGGGGCAATGCCAGCAACAGCAATATTGACATCATACAGCGAGCACAATCAAAGATTCTGAGAACCATCACTGGGGCACCGTGGTACGTTCGGAGTGAAAACATCCAAAGAGACCTAAATATCCCATCAGTTACCAACGCAATCACGGAACTTAAGGAAAAATACCATAGCAAGCTTTACACGCACCCCAACCACCTAGCACGAGGTCTAATCCAGCTCAGCAGCCGTTCCCGTCTCCGGCGAAAGGACCTACCAACCCAGCGAATAAATTTTTAGGGCCGTTTAATCATAGAACAGTTGGAAAAATAATACAACTGTTCAAAAAATACTTGTTATAGTTAAGATTTTTAAACTTATTGTTAGTTCTTATACAAGAAGATTCAATAAATACAAAAATGCTTATTAAAAAAAAAAAAAAAAACTTTTCTGTGGTTTAGTTTCCTAAAATCGATAACTAGTCGTTTCTTTTTTACCCCATTTTGGTCTGTTCCCTTTTTATCTACAACCCAGGTCGGGTTGTTGTAGGGAGATTCGGATGGCCTTATTACGCCGTCCGCTAGAAGTTGTTTAACCTCTGCATTGACGAATTCGGTCACACCCATGGGATGCGGGTATGATTTTGAGTATACCGGCTCCCCATCCGTTTTAATTGTGGCGATAGTATTTATATTGAATGGTAATGCCTCGTCTGGGTCAGCGAAGGCTTTGTGATTTTTAACTATCATTTTATCGAACGAGTTTTTAATAGCAAGAGGAACGTCTCCATCATCGATTTTAATTAAGTTAACGTTTTCCGCTCTAGCAAACTGGATCTTTTCAGTTCCGTTACTAGTATTTAAAACATTTCCAGTAAAATCAAGTTTCGCATTTACTTGTTTAAGTAAGTCGAGACCAATAATACCGTCAAAGTCTTTAAGATTGTTCAGAATAAAAAAGGGTGTCTTTACGTTAAACACCGAAACTATACATTTTTTATCAATTTTGGTAAAGCCATGAATTGACTTTACAGTAAAGGGTTTTTCCGCTGCCACGACGCCTTTCAGCCCCGGGAGTGGAGTAATATAGTTTTTTGAGGTGCCTGTATCGAGTAATAGTTTTATTTCTCCTCCTGCCACCGTACGTGTAATGTAGGGGAGCAGGGACCTTACCCTAAAAATTGCAGGAGTCCTCTGCATCCAGCTCGTCCTGTATTTCTATGGCGCTTGCCTGGGCAACGGAGTCATAATCTTCTTCGTCGGTGTTTTCTTCCGGCATGAAGTTGATTTTTTGCTGAGACCGTGCTGACCGCCCTTTTTGCCATGTTGTGGTTTGTTCGAACCGGGAGGAAGGGTCAACTTCCATTGGCTCTAGCGCCGGTTGGTTTTGCACATTACCTGCACTATTGTGTGGCCTTTGCTTAAAGGAACCGCTTTGATTGTTTGCTCTTTTCTTTTTAATCGCCCCCGAATTTTGGTTCGGTTCGCCGTATGACTGCGAACTTTTCCAACCTGCCTGTCTCTGGTTGTTTGGCCTATAGGCTCGTTCTTCGTTATGTCGGGCGAACGTGGCCGCGAATATACTTCTGTCGTTACTTGACTCAGCTTCTTGAGCTAACGCCAATGCTGATGGCAAGTCCCGCGGTTGTGCCGGAAAAACGGCAATTTTTAATGATTTCTTTAAGCCAGATATGAACGCGTGTAAAGCGTCATCCCTGTGCTGTTCATTAAGGACGGCCGCTGCGGCTGGGTCGTGTGTCATTATTGTTTTGCTTGTAAGAAGCGTTAGCTTCCGTTCTATCTCATCATAGTATTTGAGTAGTGGTAATTCTCCCTGCCTCGACAAACTTAATTCTTGTTTTATTACGTGTGCCGGAGTTTAGTCCACATCCGTGTCTAAGTCTAAGCGCGCTAGTATGGGGTGGAAATTAAATACCGTGTTAAATGAGGCTAATACAGCAGCCGCTGGGCCTCTTACTTTATTTTTAAGGATTCCGACGGCCTGATAATGCCGGCTGCTACCTTCGTAAGGCGCAAGTATTTTGTAGGCTGCAGTGGCGGCCTGTCTCCAGGAAACATAATTTTCCTGTTTACCGTCAAATTCAGGAACAGACTTGACCATATCATGGGGCTCATTACACTCAAAATTTGGATTCAATTCTATTTCCTGGAATGTCTGGATTTTCGGTTTTTTATCTTTAAGTAAACTTAACTCCCCCATAATTGCGGTTAGTTTTCCTTCGAATAGTTCTTCCTGCCTTTGAAGTGCGCAGGCTATGGCAGCCTCCATATTCGCAATTTGTTCAGCCTGCATTTCGGTTGCCCTACTGTTTGACGGTATCTCAATTCTATTTTTTTCTGGCACTTTTCTGTGTAAAAGTTTTAGGACTTCTTCTTCTGAAGAAATGTTTCCAGTATCCCTATACATGAGACAGTTCTTTATGTACAAAATTTTGCAGGTTTTATAGAACTAAATCAAGAGTTTGTAGAATATTAATTATAAGTATTTGTTGTATCATATTTCCTAGCGAGAGTTGAATATCAAATTAACTTGTGGTTTGCTAAAATTTCAACTCCACAACTTGCTGGATATCATTTAATTAGTGTATTTATATTTTTTATTTTGGATTTTGGTGGTCTTTTGATTCGATCTGTCCAATTTATGGCATTTTAATTTTGGTGATTTTAATTTTTTCGCTTTTTTTCTTTTCACTTCGGGTGATTGTTTTTTGTTCGCGAATTCCGTCTCGCGTGAGTCCGAATTCTTCGTTGGGCGCTAACTAACTAAAGAATTCGGTCCCGGTTCAACTCCAGACCTCTGGTCCGCAGCAGAACTGCTGGCAGAAGGCCAGGTCAGCACTTCTGCGTCAGGCCGATCACTCGCTCCGCGGGCTCCGGGCAATTGCACCTGGAGTACGCGATCAGCAATTTGTTTAGTGCGCGTGCAGATCACCGGATATGGCCTGCAATTCAGCAGTTTCACTCCGTGAGAACTGCTTGTGTTAACTTATATTCTTGAACGGGATCAATAGCCAATAGCCATGTCCTTCCGTCCGTATGAACGTCGAGATGTCAGGAACTATAAAAGCTGAAAGGTCTACCCACAGCAAAAAGATTTTATAGACAAAGACGCAGCGCAAGTTTGTTGTTTCACACCCACAAACCGCCCAAAACTGCCGCTCCCACACCTTTCAACCATTATTAAATGTTTTTCCATTTTATTCACCAATATCTATCGATATCCCATACAAATTATGAAATTTCGCGTTAGCATTTCCACTAGTTGAGTATTGGGTATCTGATAGTCGGAGAACTCGACTCGTTTTTTCCTTTTAATTTCCCTTTTCCTTTTCTTTTCTTAATTGTTTCCATATGTTTAGCCCCTCTGCCGTAATTTTTTAGTGGGCATTTATTGTGTAATTTGTATGCCTTTATGAATGCATTTATAATTAACTGTATTAAAGTACCTAGCAGCAGATCGGTAATTAGATTTAAATTTGTCGTTTCCTATTCCTTTTTATTAATTACATTAGCCTTAGAATCCACTGTCTTAGAGTCTATTAATCCCATTTTGGGTGCATTTGTTTTTTCTGATATAATTCTTAAAAGGTAATCGTTTCTATTATATATTTTACTTATTATCCCTCATTCAGATGCGAGAAGGATTGGAGAGCGACTCTCTCCTAAACACTGAAATAGGCAAACGCTCACTCTCTGAGATAGAAACTGGGAGCGAACAGTAGCCTAAGAGCAGTAGTCTTCTGAGAGTTGGCAAAGAAAACAGATGAACAAAAGTTGTGTTAGAAACCAACTATTTAAGTATTCAATAAAAGACATCTCATATTATACAAAACTGTTGAGGTGTTACAGTGGCGACGAGGTAAATTTAAACAAAAAATATACATGTGTGTACATATTTGCACAAAAAAAAAAGTGTGCATCATATGTACATATTTGTATGTAATTTGATGAATGGAAAAAGTGAGTGTACATACATATAATTAAATGTTTGCAATACTCATATGTGAAAAAAATATAATTTTATTTCACTGAATGATTACAATATTTTATTTGTTGAAGAACACCGACCGATTACAATTAGGTCTCACAGGGATAGATCAGGTGAACATCCATCGCGCCAAGGCGGCCTCGGCTGTGCTGGTAAGGATGTTCACCAAACAACATCTTGGGCTAGCCCTGGTACAGGAACCCTGGTATAACCAGGGAATAAAAGGACTGTACGTGAAGAACGCCAAGGTAATTTGGGATCAACGGGCCTCTAGCCCTAGAGCCTGTATCCTGGCATGTAGAAGTATTAATTATTATATACTTACAGAATTTCTCACGCGGGACTGTGTACCGATCGTGGTAGAAGATGTGGGAGCAGCCAAGAAGAATGTGGTGGCATCGGTATACTTTGCCGGTGACGAGGCGTGCCCACCGCCCGAAATCACTGCACTGGCAGAATACTGCAAGAGGACACACTAACCCATCATCATCGGATGTGATGCAAATGCACATCACGTGATATGGGGCAGCAGCGACGCGAATCAAAGAGGTGAGTAACTATTAGAATTTATCTTGAATAACAATCTAGAAATCCTAAATGTCGGCAATGTTCCGACATTTGTTACTAGGGTAAGATCTGACTTTCCGGACATCACACTTTCCAGCAGATCAGTGGCTTCGCATATAAGCGACTGGGACGTATCTCCTGAGGAGTCAATATCAGATCACAGAATTATCCGTTTTAACATAGGGCTAAATCTAGAATGTAGCGAGCGTAGGCGCAATCCCAGGAATACGAACTGGGAAGGGTTCAATGCCTCCTTACTGCGGAATCCAGCTACTAGGGTAACCGGGAAACTCCGTACCACTCTAGAACTGGAGGCCGCCTTAGAAGATATTAACTCGTGCCTTACTAACGCGTTTAGAGAAAACTGCTCCCTTGGCCGAGCTAAGAGGGAAAAATGTGTTCCATGGTGGAACGACCAATTGGAGAAGTTACGGAAAGCGACCAGCCGTCTCTTTAACAAAGCAAAAAGAGAAGGGAACTGGGATGCCTACCGGAATAAACTGACCATGTGTAACCATGAGATCAGGAAAGCCAAACGAAGAAACTTCTGTGAGGCAATAGTAAACACGTGTGAAGGCTCAAGACTTCACAGAGCAATCTCCAAAAGAGTGCCAGAATCAAATCAGGCACTACGTACGGAGGATAACTCCTATACTATAGGAGGTAATGAGAAACTTGAGCTACTACTGGCAACTGACTTTCCGGGAAGCACGCTTCAAACGGATGGTAATACCCCGGTAACGGCACAAAGTAGACCGTGTGCTACTGATTGGGCCAAAGCAAAATCAATAGTAACAACGGAGAGATTAAGATGGGCAAATGGTACATTCCAGCCCTACAAATCTCCTGGTCCAGATGGCATTCAGCCAATCCTGCTACAACGAGCGCTAAATCAGCTCGCAGTGCCGATCAGGAAAATACTGATCAGCAACCTAGCTTTAGGACACATACCTTCTTCCTGGAGTATAGCCAAAGTGGTCTTTATTCCAAAAGCTGGAAAGAAAGACATCACTGACCGAAGTCGTTCATACTTGAGTCGTTTAGCTTGTCATCGTTTTTGCTAAAAACGTTGGAAAAGCTAGTGGATGTCAGCATTAGAAGCACTCTGCTTGTCGAGCATCCAGCATGCCTACAGGGCGGGCAGATCAACTGATACTGCCCTATAACACCTGAAAAGCCTTATTGAGGAAGTGGCGTTATGTGCCTTCTTAGGCATACAGGGTGCATTCGACAATACCTCCCATGAGGCTGTCAACGCACACCTGGCAAGAAGAGGACTAGATGCAACAACCACCAGATGGATCAAATCACTACTGGCATCTAGGCGAGCCATGGCCACTATAGGAGGACAGTCGTCCACAGTATCTACCACAAGGGGTTGCCCCCAAGGGGGTGTCCTCTCGCCTCTCTTGTGGAGCTTGCTGGTAGTAGTTGCTGGACAGACTGACCCGCAGAAGTATACTTTGCCAAGGCTATGCTGACGCCATTGTCATTATAGCCAGAGGTAAATATGAGAAAACACTCTGCGATATCATTAAACTGGGCCTGAATATGACCAGCGAATGGTGCAAGGAAGGCCTGAGCCTAAATCCTAGCAAAACTGTTATTGTTCCTTTCACAAATAGGTACAAGCTACAGAGAATGAAGGCAATAACCCTGTCAGAATGTCGCATAGAGGCCAGCAAAGAAGTTAAGTATCTTGGGATAACCCTCGACTCTAAACTTAGCTTCAAAACTCATGTCGATAACACAATTGATAAGTGCACCAGAGCACTTTTCACGTGTAGGAAAATTGCTGGAAAGTCGTGGGGGACCTCACCACGAATAATAAGATGGCTGTACCTCATGGTAGTCAGACCCATACTAACCTATGGAGTAATAGCCTGGGGTGATAGAGCACGCCTTAGCACCACTAAGGTGAAACTTCATAAGCTCCAAAGAATGGCCTGCATATGCATGACAGGAGCAATGCGCACCTGTCCCACTGCAGCCCTATAAGTACTAATGGAAGTAACGCCGCTTCATACCGTCATTGAAATGAAACGGAAAGCCACCCTAATAAGAATTGAGGGAGCAGGAAATGACTGCAACCTTACAAGAAAGGATGCTGAAAGCCTAAAAAGGGATATCCCTTTGCTGATGCAACCAAGGGATGAGATGCCAGCTGAGCACAGGTTCAGAACTTTAGCACTCATCTCAGTAATAAAAACAGTTGGACAACCCTGGGGAAAGTACACCCTATGATACCACAAACAATAAAGTGGTATACAGACGGATCCCTCACCGACGAGGGAAGTGGGCTGGGGGTTGTAGGCCCTAGGTTAAAATACCACGAATCAATGGGCAGATACACCAGCATTTTTGAAGCTTAAGTCTGCGCTATTGGACGCTGTGCGGAGTTTAATCTGCAAAGGGACTATCGTGGCAAGGACATTGCTATATTGTCTGATAGTCAAGCAGCCATAAAGGCGCTCAGCAAAGCTAAGATAACATCTAAGCTAGTAAATGAAGTGATGACAGCCCTAGACAAACTGGGAGCAGTCAACAAACTCACAATAAGGTGGGTCCCGGGACACAACAACATCCCGGGAAATGAGCTAGCGGACAACCTAGCCAGAAAAGGGGCAGAGAACCTTCTAATTGGGCCCGAACCATTCTGTGGTGTTGGTCACCACAGAGTACTGGGCTTTCTTAAGTCAATAGAGGAAGAAAAACGTCTGTCCTTCTGGAAACACCTACCAGGACTTAGGCAGTCTAAGATTCTCCTTCGCGAATATAACCACAAAAGATTCAAGACCTTAATGAAACACCGTGCGCATTTTAACTGTCCTTCTTAGGGGGGACTGCCGACTTCGCAGTTGCATAAGATTTGCATTGCAGACAGTGAACTCTGTCGCTTTTGTTGCATGGAGGAGGAGAGCTCTGCACATATTATATGTGACTGCACGGCGCTTTCCTTCAGGAGGAACAGACTCCTGGGCATGTATGTAGTCCAACAATTGCAGCCCTGAACCCCAATCAAATTCTGGCTATTATACAGTGCATTGGACTTCAGGGAGATCTTTGAGTCATGAAGGGGTAGTACAATAGATCCTACTGGGTCGCAGTACACATAGAAACCCACTTAATAATAATAATTATCATGATGACAAATGTTGTAATGCATATAATTTGAAAAAAGTTATAGTGTTTTACATGGGATTTCATAATTTCTCTTGTTTGTAAGTGATGTATTGGTTCTAAGCGTGTAACATTGTTGGTGATATAAATCGTTTGTGTAAAATCTGCTAGATTATTCGAAATTAGGCTCATCTATTTGCATGGTACAATTTTTTATTTTAATAATGTTGTTTCCTGAGATTAATATTTTGTTATTTGTACAATCTTGGTTGACAACTGTTTCAGGAATATTCCATGTTAAAAGTATATTTGCTTCTATATAATTTATTTGGAAACTTCTTTGGGTTTTAGTGTATTTGCACTGAGTTTGCTCTTGTTTGATAAGTCCAACAATGCATTTGTCAAATATTATTTTATTTGTATTTTTATGATATACTTGATTATTGAATATATACAATTTATCGAATATTTGCTCGGTTAGAATATAGCTATGTTCATCTGGGTACGGAACTATTTGAAATATCGGAACTTTAGTGACCTCGCTAGGAACGTGGGAAATAATCAAAATTTCGTTCGTGTCTGTCTTGAGCCAAGTTGATGTTTTTATCTTTAGCATTTTCTCCGAATTTACGTTTTTCAAATAATCGTGTTTTAGTAATTTTGGGTTAAAGATTCCTAGTCTAGTTAATTGCATACCTAACTCTATGCAATCGTCTATTAGTTTTCAAAGCGAAAGGTCGTGTTTTTTTGCGCCCCGGTTTTTATTTTGTGTTTGTCAAACCAGCCGTGGTTTTTAATAATCTTCTTCAATTATCATATATTCAAACATAATTATTAAAGATCCGTTCGCTTCGCGAGTGATTCTTTTGTGATTTCTGCAGTAGTTTAAACAAATATACAAAGTATTTTGCATTCTTTGTCTTCGTCTTTGTGTTTTGTTTACTCTCCCTTTTTGTGCGTTGTTCGCAGTGGTGTTTGGTGTTGTTTTTTGCATGCACATAAACTGCACTTTTCGCTCTCACTCTCTCTCTCTTTCGCTCTCCCACACAAAATCTAAATTTCTCAGCGTGCAGACTGCTCTCGTGCGGTTCTTTTAACAGCTCGCTTGAAAGTTTTGGTCTTGTGTTTTCGTGCACAGTGGTCTGATTTCAGTTAAACATGGAAACCGTAAATGTTGTCTGCTTTTATAAAAATTGTTGCCAGGTTATAAAACCTGAGCAACCAAAAATGACTAAGTGCGCTGGTTTTAATGGCCGTACAAGTGATGTCCTAGCAAAGGGTAAAAATCTAAATTCTGTTGTGATGCTTGCCTTGGATGAACGAGGTGAAATTGTTTATGCGCCAAACTAAAGGTGGCTTGAAAGAACTGATCAACAGTTTTGGCGTAGCTAGAGATAGTTTTCGTCGAGCCGATGAACTTCTTTCCGCGCTTAATGATGAATCTCCAAAGCGCAAAAAAGCCGCTGGTGGTAGGCTGCCTAAGGCCCCGCAACCACGGGCAAATTATCAACAGGACTCCACAATTGATCAGCTGTCAATCGCAGCAAATCCGCATATGTTGCTAAGATCGGCAGCTAAAAAAGAGTCGGAGCAATCCGATCAATCAGCTGTGGTTGGACCCCACCCTGTGATTGCTAAAAATTCCGAATTGTCTGCACTGGTTTCTCAACCAGTGATTCCACCTGTCTCGATTAGTTTACCACCACAAGGGAACATTGAGTCCGGACTACCGGCACAAGTTGGCGCTTCAGAAATACAATCTGCAGGGCCAAAACCCCTCGCGGTGGTTCCACTAAAGAAACAAATTTTCGTTTCTCGGCTTTTCCCTGATCAAACATCGTCGGATGTATTGTCTTATATACAAGACAAAACAAAAGCCGATTAAATAAAAGTGGAAAAATTTAACTTCTCTTACGCTAGGGACCTATCATCTTTCAAGATAACTGTCCCAAACGAGCTCTTTTCGACCATATGTTCGGGTAATTTTTGGCCGGATAGTATGGTGGTATAAGAGTTTGAAGCTAAGATCAAAAATTGGAAAAAGGGGGCCGTGGGAATTAAACTTCCCTCACTTGGACAGACCACTGCACCATCCGCCTCTTCATCTTCTTCCTCTTCAAAAAACTAACAACAAATCTTACTATCTCCTACCAAAATGTTAGAGGCTTGCGTAGCAAATTAATCAAATTGTATTGTGATAGTCTTTCATTTGCATCCCATATAATAGTGCTCACAGAGACTTGGTTAAACCCGGAGTTACTTAACTCCGAAGTCTTCCCAGGTATGTACACTATATATAGGTTTGACCGACCCTCCAGACGGGGAGGTGGAGTCTTAATTGCGGTTAGATCTACCGTCGCGTCGGAGGAGTTACTTTTGGACGATTCCCGTAACTCGGAATTCGTATGTGTAAAGCCGTCTTTTTCCGACAGATCAGTTTATATTACGTGCTCCTATATTCCGCCATCTTCTGAATTCCCGGAATATCAGAATCATCTGTCCGCTATCCAGTCCATCTTGAATAAACTTTCTGACAGGGACCAATTGGTAGTTCTAGGTGATTTTAATATACCTGGCACAATATGGTCCCCAGAAAAACAATCGAATATCCTTCTCCCTTTAGCACAACATGACTTTATTGACGGCTTGCTCGACTTATCGCTGTCGCAAGTTAATTATATTCGAAATTATCTTGGTCGACTGTTGGATCTATGTTTTGTAACAAGTCCTGAAAGTGTGTTTCTGTCCAGGGTAGCACCTCTTACTCAACCTGAAGATCCATATCATCCTACTTTCGAGGTGGCAATCGACATACGTACGGTATTAAAAGTAAATTCAGAGAAATCAACAAAGCGAATTCCCTGTTTTCGCAAGGCAAATTTTCGGAGGCTAAACAATTTTATAGCTGGCTTTAATTGGTCCGATCTTTACTCCTGCAACATAATGACGGATGCCATTGATATGTTCTATACCGCAATTAAATCATTTCTTGACTCTTGTGTACCGATGTACTATCCGTCAATCTCTAAACCTCCTTGGTTTAATAAAGAGTTGACACACCTAAGAAATGTAAAGTCCAGATTCTATATGAAATTTAAAAATACCGGTTCTCAGTCCATCCTTTGTAAATATTTAAGCGCTCGGTTAAACTTTACCGCGCTTAATGCTCAGTGCTACAAAAATTATTTAAACCGTTGTAAGTTCCAGTTTGCACAGGATCCGAAACAGTTTTATAATTTCGTTAGCACTAAGCGAAAAACTAGTTCTTACCCTTCCTCGCTATTTTTTGAAAACACTACGGTTACATCGGATCAGGCAATAGCCGATCTATTCGCCAAGTTTTTTCAAACAACATATTCAACTTTACCTCATTCCGAACAGCCATACTCTTATGCGGTATCTAAGTCGAATCTAATATTTTGCCCCACTATAAACGAAAGCTCACTGCTTAACGATCTTCAGCGTGTTAAACCGGTCTATTCGCCAGGTCCCGATGGAATCCTTGGCTGTGTGCTCAGATTCTGTGCGGAAGCCTTGTGCAAGCCTCTACTGAAACTGTTTACCTTATCTTTGGAATCTTCACAATTCCCTCATATATGGAAGGAGTCCTTTGTGATTCCTCTTAATAAAAAAGGTAGCAAACTGGATGCAAGCAATTACAGAGGAATCTCTAAATTGTCGGCTATCCCAAAACTTTTCGAAAATGTTATCACTCCTCATTTGCAGCACCTTCGTAGATCAATCATATCACCGTGTCAACGTGCCTCTACTGAAACTGTTTACCTTATCTTTGGAATCTTCACAATTCCCTCATATATGGAAGGAGTCCTTTGTGATTCCTCTTCATAAAAAAGGTAGCAAACTGGATGCAAGCAATTACAGAGGAATCTCTAAATTTCGGCTATCCCAAAACTTTTCGAAAATGTTATCACTCCTCATTTGCAGCACCTTTGTAGATCAATTATATCACCGTGTCAACACGGTTTTATAAAACGCAGATCTACAACCACTAACCTCTTGGAGCTAACTTCTTTCGTAATACTGGGTTTCAAAAATAATCTTCAAACAGATGTCTTCTACACTGATTTTAGTAAAGCATTTGACTCTGTTAATCATTACCTTCTAATAAAAAAACTTGATCTTATAGGTTTCCCTGTTGATCTTCTAAATTGGATTTCAAGCTATCTGAATGGCAGGACACAACAAGTCCTCTTTAAAAATTCCTTATCTTCTATTCTCCGAGTCACATCCGGTATCCCACAAAGGAGCCATCTTGGTCCGCTTCTTTTTACCTTATTCATTAACGACCTCCCCTTAATAATAAAACATTCGCGTGTACTTATGTACGCAGACGATGTTAAATTATGCCTCCAGTACAAGGACACTTCGTGCCATTTGGACTTACAATCCGATCTAGACCGATTTCAAATATGGTGCCGTGATAACATATTAGACTTAAATGGCTCCAAGTGTAAAGTTATGACCTTTTGTCGTGCCAAACCAATACGCACGATTTACACTCTAAGTGGGTGCTCTTTGGACAGAATAACACGAGTTGATGATCTTGGTGTTCTTCTGGACCCAAAACTAAAATTTTCTGACCATATTTCGTCTATTGTCAATAAGGCCAGGGGTGTGCTTGGTTTTATAAAAAGGTGGTCTAAGGAATTTGATGATCCTTACTTGACTAAAACCTTATTTATTTCGTTAGTCCGTCTGATTCTCGAGTACGGATCACCTGTTTGGAGTCCACAATACGCAGTCCACTCGGACCGCATTGAATCGGTCCAAAAAAACTTCTTACTTTTTGCCTTGCGGCGCCTAAATTGGGATGCAAACCGTATATTACCTCCTTATTCCAGTAGACTACTTTTAATTAATTTTCCGTCCCTAGCTAACCCTAGAACTATGCTTGGAACAGTCTTTATTTGTAAGCTTATTCGTGGTGAAGTTTAGAGTCCCGACTTGATTAGTCGGCTTAACTTCTCGGTTCCAAGTAGATTCACTAGAAACTATATACCCCTTATCTTAAATCAGTGTAGATCTAATTATGAGTTGCATGACCCTTACAGAGTTTTATGTACTGACTATAATAGACTTTATCCTATTATCTGTAATCTTGACTCTCTGCCGCTATTAAAGCAATCGATTTTATCTTTTCTATTACATAATTAGATCCTACTAACACTAATATTTAACATAGTTATTTTACATTATATTCATTTCCTCGTTCCTGTTCTCTTTTTTATATCGCGTCTATATCTTCTCGAGAATCGAGCCGTACGATACACGGCAGCGCCCCTCGGTCGGTTGGGCGGGAGGTGTGGCCGTGGGACCCGTGCGATAAAAAAAAAAAAAAAAAAAAATATCTTTTATGTATTCTGTGAACTGCTGTAGGTTGAGTATCAGTATCGCAATTTGTTGGTTTTGTTCTTTTTCTAGCTTGAGCTTATTAATTATGTCTATACCTCTGTTGATTATGTCGACAATTATATTTAGATCATGGGTTTTCACGGAGTCTTCTGACATGTTATTAATTTTTTCTTCTAGCTCTTCCCTGTCGTCTTCATCTAATGTACCGAATAAGTATTTATAAGCTTTTCCTACTACGTTTAAAATACCTCTTTTGCTTCGCTGAATAATTCTTAAACCATTTATTTCCCGTTTTAGTTTATCGACTAAATATTGTATCTGTGGTACATTGGAATAGTCATTTGCTTCAGTTACTAGGTTTTCGAACATTAGCATTGTCTTTGTTATGTTTATACTCAAATAATGGTATTCGTAGCTGATTGGAATTTCCATTGTTCCAGTTTGGAATATAAGATATCCATTCTTCGCACTTATTGGGTTTACTTCGATATTGCTGCATTTAACCATGGTGATAAATGATAATATGCATTATTAGTATTATTAGGAATGTGTTGTTTTTATTGCTCTTCATTGGTTGGTCCGGAATTATCGTATTTACTCTTATTAAATTTTTTTCTGTTTCTTTAATTTTGATTTGTAATGAACGATTTTCCTGCCGCGGTTTGTCTCTTCAAAATGTTTACTGTCCACTTGTTAAATTTTTCCTGTCTTTTTAAATGGATTAGTGATTTTACTCTTTACAAGTGGAGCCTGTCTATATTTTATGCCAACTTCAAAATCATGCCTTTTCTTATTAAGATATTCTTATTTAAGATATTCTTATCGATTTTGTTTGTTGTACGTTAAAGTCTCGCTGGATATCGTTTAGTAATATTATGTTTAGTTTTATGGTTATATACGTATAAAATTGTTTCGAATTTTGACACCTATCTTTTTTCACTAACGATAATGCTTAGCTGTTCATTTACGGTCTTGTGAAATCTTTTTATATCAGATACACTATTTTTACAAGTTTTTACAGAAATTTCAACACCTTCAGATCTTAACCAGTTTTGCAAAGCTATGCACATAAAAGCTGAATCTTTGTCTGCTTTAATTTCCTGTGGCTTTCCCATATCATTGAATATTTTAGTAATGGCTCTTTTCGCTTCTAGACAATCTCTAATTTTTACTTCTACTAGTGAGGCAAATTTTGAATAAATATCAATACAAGATAGGAAGATTTGGTTTACCGTGATATAAAAATCTATCACGTATTTTTGCCTTGTGTTAAATATTTCGGGTGTTGTTTCGTATGTAAATTTCGTGCCTCGATGTTCTGTTTTTGCCAGATTACAGATTTCACATTCATTGATAATATTTTGAATTAGCTTTTGACTATCAGGGTAATAGTATTTTTCTTTAAACCAATTAACTGTTTTTTCAATACTTGGATGTACTTGGATACCTTTATGTTTCTTTAGGATTAAGTCCTTAAATTCAGCATAAGTTAGTATGTCAATTAGCTTGGTGGTACATCTCAATAGTTTTGTGAAATTGTTAGGGCTTATGATTTCAGTAAATGCCCTCTGGAAAATCAGAAAATCTTCATCATTAGGGAAGTAAATTGCACTTTTCTTGGTGCACACATATTCCTTAATGAGGTTTTTGGCGAATTCAAGTGTCATCTCTTTATAGATTATATTAATCTTTAATTTTTGGAAGAAGTGACTTACACTTGTTGTGTCACTGTCGCCTTTTTCTATCTCTATTTGTCTAGAGAAGAAATTGATTGGTCTCTCCGTTATGGATATATAATTCAAATTATCTTCATTGACACTATGTATAGTTGCGTCTGCGCTGTTTGCGACTTCGCCAACCATGACTTCTTCTATCTTTGTGCGGGAAAGAGCATCCGCGACAAAATTTTCTTTGCCTGGAAGATATTTTATTTTATAATCAAATTCATTAAGTTTGATTTTCCACCTTTGTAATTTCATGTTCGGCTCTTTGATATTATTGAGCCATACCAATGACTTGTGATCACTTATTATTTCAAATGGCCTGCCGAATAAGTATGACCTGAAATATTTTGTCGCCCAAACTAAAGCTAACAATTCTTTTTCAATAGTAGCATAGTTGATTTCGTGTTCGTTCAGCGTTCTGCTGGCATAACAAACGGGCTTATGGTTCTGTGATAGCACTGCACCAATAGCTACATTACTTGCGTCAGTTGTTAGAGAAAAGGGCTTTGAGAAATCAGGGTAGATTAATATCGGGTCTGATGTTATCAAAGCCTTTAGTCTTTCAAATGATTCGATGTAGTCTTTGCATTTCATATCTCTATTACAGCACCTTTAATTAGTTTGAGGGTCATGGGTTTAACTATTTTGGCAAAGTTAGGAATGAACTTACGATAGAATCCACATAATCCCAAAAATGATTTTATCTGCGTAGGTGTCTTAGGTAATGGAAAATTTATGATTGCTTTAGTTTTGTTTGGGTTTGGTTTGATGCCATTTGTTGTGACAATGTGTCCTAGGAATTCAGTTTCTTTCTTCATGAATTTACATTTATCTAGCTGCAATTTCAAGTTGGCTTCTCTCAGTTTCTCAAAGACTTTCTTTAGAGATAAAATGTGTCCATCCAATGAAGTGGAATAAACAATAATATCGTCTAAATAGACTAAACAATCTTTGTAGATCAAATCTTCCAGAAGATTATTCATACATCTCTGAAAAGTAGCTGGAGCATTTTTTAGACCAAAGGGCATACGAGTGTATTCATAATGCCCATGCTTAGTGGTTTTTGCAATAGAATTTTCATCCATCTGGATTTGGTGAAAACCTTTAGCTAGATCTATTGTTGTAAAATATTGGCATCTACCCAATTTGTCCAATATCTCATCCATTCGGGGAATGGGAAATTTGTCATTAACAGTTATCTCATTTAGATTCCTGTAATCGACTACCAACCTGAATTTTTGTTTCCCAGAGGCGTCTGCCTTCCTGGGGACCACCCAAATAGGAGAACAGTAAGAAGATTTTGATTTGCGAACAATCCCTTGATCTATCATTTCTTTGATTTGTTTGTTGACATCTTGGTCAACGCTTTGGGGGTACTTGTAGGGTTTACGGTATATTGGATCTTCATGTTGAGTCTGTATGACATGTTTAATAGTACTTGTGAAGGTCAAATTTTCGCCTCTTTGTAATGAACGTCTCTATATTCTTATAGGACCTTCTTTAAACGTTCAACTTCCTCTAAATTTAAGTGTTCGAGGGTATACTCGTTACATTCGCGTAACTCATTGTTAATCGCGAAGTTGACTATATCGTCGTCAACGGACATGGGATCGAGATGTGTTACATCATTGTCCACTAGTGACACAGTGGACATTTGAAATGAGGCATTTTGATAATGCGGTCTCCTTCTTTTGTTGTTGATGCTTTGGTTTAAGGCCCTTAGGTGTGGTCTTAACCTTTTTCATCTTTTGATTAATTTTCTCCACTGGAGAAAAATCATTCTTTTGCTGTGGGTCGAGGCACTTGGATGCGGTTTCGCCCTTCTTTCTCCATACAAAAATTTAAATGTGTTTGAACCTAGAATTACTAGTATTATTATCAAAATTTATCATAGCTTTTGTATCCTTTATATACTTTCGAATTAACAGGAAATCATAATTGTCGGAAAATTTGTGGACATCGAATTTTTTAACAGACGGACAGACCGAAGTGGGTTTTATTATTATACTTTTCTTTAGTTTAATTGGCCCTTTAATAGTGTACACTATTAGATTCTCGTATTTTTCTTATAATTTTTCAAAATGTTCTCTTATGATGTTTATTGATGATCCTGTGTCGATCATTCCTTTGTAAATTTTATTATGATAACTTATTTCTACATAGGGACTTGTACGTCCTTCTGTGTCACTTAAGTGTTTACATCCATTCTGCATTGGCCACTTTGACTCTCGCGTTGTCTTTTTACCGGTCTTTGAGTATTAAGATTATTTGAAGTCGAGGGTTGGAAGTTTGGAAGTTAAGGGGATTATTAAGCGGGTTATTTTATTGGGCTTGTGTTAAATCCATTCTACATGTGTAATAATTTCCTCTTAGATGATTTGGTATGGTTCGAATTTTGAGGTCGTTGTGTATTATTGTTCTGATTCATGCCAGGATAATAATTATTATAATTGTGATTTTTATTTTTGATTATTATTTTGATTATAGTTTCCCCTGTTCCTACGTTTGTTCACTTCTGATCTATTTGGACAGCAGTTTTCTGGACTAGCATCATAAAGGCCTAGCTCCATTGATGCTTGTTTTAATTTATAAATAGTGTCAATATCTTTACGTGCCAATGACATATAAATTGTATCCGGCAGTTTTCGATCTATTACAGATTTGACAGTCCTATTCAACATTTCTGTATAATTCGATTTATCAACGGGATCATTTTCTAATTCTAACTTATTAAACATAATCCAATACTGCATTTCTAGTTTCTCTATAAACTTACAGATGCTTCCTGGGTATGATGTGTCTTCTAATTGCCTTATGAGTGTTATATATGGTCTGTGGTCCTTGAATGCCATTGCCAGTGCTTTCTTCATGTCTAGCCATGTTGTCGTTCTTTCCTGGGTTGCGACTACCAATGCTGAATCCACTAGTAACCGCTTCACTGCTCCATATATGACTTGTCTCGCATCTTGGGTTGGGTATAGATTGAGTATGATAATTGTTCCACTTGATTAACGAATCCAGACAGTCTGCCAGGTGTGCCATCGTAGTAATTTAGTTCTTTTATTTGATTTAGTAGTTGGTTTAAATGGGTTTCCTGAAAGTTGTTGAACCGCTATGGTGTACTTGTTTTTGTATACGGGGTTTATTTGGTTTTAAATTTTAAGTTGAGTTTTTTAAATTTCGGAATTAAAAGTTTTGATTAACTTTGTTTCCGGCCGCACGGGATTTTTATTTAAATTCCACTTTCACGTGGATTCTTTTGCGGATCTCAAAAATAAAATTTTTAGAATCACTGTTTTAATTCGCTAATCTTGGATAGCTAGTTGTATAGCATATCCTTCAGTTGATTTGTACCGTACTAAAAGGACTCTTTATCTTATGATGATCCTTCCGACTGCGCCAATTAAATGTTTGCAATACTCATATGTGAAAAAAATATAATTTTATTTCACTGAATGATTACAAAATTTTATTTGTTGAAGAACACCGACCGATTACAATTAGGTCTCAAGCTGAACTCATCTAATTATTCTGATTTGATTGACGTTCAAGCCTCGGTATCGAGCTTTTTTGATATGGGCTTTAGACTTGAGGGCTCTGATCAAGTGAAGAGAAAGAGCTTTGCAGTTGCTGACTTTAATTGTCTTTAGATTTCTCTTGGATTCAACTGCATTCGCTCTTGGATACAAGTGCTCTTAGATTCTTCTAGTTTTGTTTATTGAAATCTAATACTTTTGTTTTCGGGATTGCGAGTCCGAGCTTTGAACGTGGGAACATGACGATGGGGTGAGGGCTTAGGCAAGGAATGTTTAAATTACGGGACGGATGTTTAGTCTACCAGTGGGTGACTTATTTTATTATTTGGAGTTGGGATTTTTCCACTCAACCCAGTCTTGAGGATTATATTACATCCGGAGTAGTGTAGGGTGTATTTGGGTGTACATGTTGTATGTGTATTAGTGTGTAGGCATGTGCTTAAGTCTTAGGGACTTATGGATATGTTTTTTTTTTTTTTAATTCGTTTATTGAATCCCTATGATAAACTATATACAATACAATATATTAACATTTAGGAGGGCAAATCTAGGACTCCCCGCGGTATGGCCGTGAAGCATTGCTTCGCGAGGACGATCAGGATTTGCTCACTCGTGGACCCTCCTGGCTCTCTCGGCTCTTCTGAGCTCGGTGGTTATCGCTGCGGCGAAGCTGTTGACCGCTTGCCATTCCGCCTCCCCCTGCAGCATGAATGGGACTAGGTTGTCCGCATTCAGTCTGCCGCCAAGTACGGTTTCCAGAGAGCTCCGTTCCCTAGCGTATTTAACGCACGAGAAGAGAACGTGCTCAGCTGTTTCGCTCCGACCACCTCCGCACCATGGACAATCATCCGCATCCTCGTGTCCAAAGCGCATCAGGTAGCTGCGAAAGCAACCGTGCCCGCTGATCAGCTGCGTTAGGTGGAACGTAATATCGCCGTGCTTCCGCTCTAGCCACGGCTTGAGGTTGGGTATCAGCTGCTGCGTCCAGCGACCCTTGGGCTCGTTGGTCCACCTGTGCTGCCATGTCTCCAGGGTGTGCTGCCTTGCTTCAGCTCGTATTGCCTTCTTGGCGCCGGGGGAGAGTCTTCGACCGTGGGTTTGGTTGAAGACCACTTCGTTTTCCTTCGCTAACAGGTCCAGAGGCGGTATCCCTGCGATCACCAATGCCGCCGCGTTGGACACTGTTCTGAAGGCGCAGCAGACACGTAAGGCCGAATGTCTGTGGATAGCATTTAGGCCCTGGGCGTAGCTTTCGGTACCAAGCGCTTTTGCCCACACCGGGGCGGCATATAGCATGGTCGCTCGGGTGACGCTCGTCAGCAGCCTTCTGCTCGCCTGTTTTGGGCCTCGGGAGTTCAACATTATGTTTGAAAGCGCCCGATTTACTCCTGCTGCTTTAGAGTTAGCGTAGGCAAGGTGTTCTCGGAACGTAAGCCTGGTGTCTATCATGACTCCCAGGTACTTGATTGCCCGAGAGGAGGACACCTTGGTACAGCCTACTTCGACAGTGGCCGTCTCCACCGCTTTCCTTGAGCTAATCAGGACAGCCTCGGTCTTCTCCGGCGCCAGCTCTAGCCCCATTGAACTGAGCCAATGTTCGATGGCCCTGATGTTTTGGTTGCAGCTTTCTTCGGCCTTGCCGGGATACTTGTCGACAACGAGCAAGGCCACGTCGTCCGCGAAGCCTACGATCTCGCTCCTCCCGACCAGCGGTAGACGAAGTATCCCGTCGTACATGGTGTTCCACAGAAGCGGGCCGAGGACCGAGCCTTGCGGGACTCCACCGGTGACCTGGTGCCTGAAGACGCCTTCCGACGACTCGCACAGTAAGACCCGATCACAAAAATAGCTGCGTATGATCCTGACTAGGTAGGCTGAAGCCAATTAGTGCTTCTAGGATCCGGTCCCATCTCGCTGTGTTGAAGGCGTTCCTGATGTCTAGAGTGACCATGAGGCAGTACTCTTTGCTGCCACCCTTCCATCTGGTGCCGTCGATTGCTTGGGCCGCTACTTCGACCACTCTGTTGACATCGTCTACGGTGGACCGCGCTTTCCTGAATCCAAACTGGGACCGTGAGAGGTCACTCGCGTCGGCGATAGCCCTCTCAAGCCGAGTGCACACCAGTTTCTCCAGGAGCTTGCCAGTTCCATCGATGAGGCATATTGGCCGGAACGATGAAGGCTCCTCGTGTGGTTTCCCTGGTTTTGGGAGGAGAAGCAGCTTTTGGATTTTCCAGCAACTCGGGAAAACTCCTTCCTCCAGGAGTCCTAGTGTACGCCTTCTTGACCACCACCTTGTAGGCACTTCCCCATGGGTCGCTGTCGGCAGAATCGCATAGGTCGAGGAAGCATTTGCGCTTGCTCTCCCTTATGGCTATCTTAAGCGTTTTTCTGCGGGCTCTGTACTCGGATTGGCGTTCGGCAAAGGACTCCGCACCTCTCGCGCGTTGGTAGCGACGTCTGGCGGAGAGGCACTCACGACGAGCCGACTCTATCTCCTGGTTCCACCAGTAGACAGGGGCTCTTTGTCGGCTATGCGACCTGCTCGATTGCATGCTGGCGTCGCACGCGGCCTTCAGCCGCCTCATCAGCTCCACTGCCGTCAGCTCGGCTCCTTGTCTGCTCGCCAAGGGTAGGAACTGCTCTCGAAACACCTGCGTGTCCAGAGAGTCCGTCTTGTATTTAATCCTGGCCTGGGCTAGTGTCTGGGCTTGGGACGAGGGTGGGCTTCCCAGGTCGCAGATGATGGCCAGGTGGTCGCTGCCAGTGTAGTCCTCGCTGATTCTCCACCTCGCTAGCCTGTACGACGAGCCGCTAGTGAAGGTGAGGTCCACCACAGAGCCCAGTCCGGCGCGCCTGAACGTGTGCCGGTTTCCATGGTTAAGAAGAGCCAGGTCCAACGTCGCAAATGCCTCCAGCACCATCCTGCCTCTCGCATTGGTGGTTGAGCTGCCCCAGCTCTCTGACCATGCGTTGAAGTCGCCCGCTATTAGGACCTGGGTGCGGCCTCTAGCATCCGCTGCCAGTCTGTCCAGTGCCCGGCTGAATGCGATTAGGGTCAGGCTGGGAGCTAGGTATACGCTGTACACCCACCATCTGCCTACCCTGGCCCTAACAAATCCGATGTCCGAAAGAACATCGGTTATTTTCTGGGTTTCTCTGCTGCACCTCCAGATCGCTGCTTTCTTGGTGCGGTCGAAAGCCCAGTCTGGGCTAGCCGCCGTTCGGTAGGGCTCGCTAAGTAGCGCGAGCTCCACTCTGCGTTCACGCACCGTCTGCACTAGCAGGTTTTGGGCTGCCGTGCAGTGATTCAGGTTTAGCTGAATCAGCCGCATCATTGCAGTGCCTTTGGTGCTCCTTTACCCGCCAATGGGCACTTCCGGGTGCCCATTTGGTGGTTGGTCGCTTGGCTACCTCTGTTTGCGCACAAGAAGCACTTAGCTTCGTTAGGGCATTCGGCGGCTTTGTGTCCCTCGGTCCCGCATCTGAAGCAGCACTGGCTTCTGTCAACGGTGCTTCTGCAGTGGGCCGCTATGTGGCCTTCTTTCAGGCATCTGAAGCATCTTTGGCGTGGCTCCAGCTCCTTGATCAAGCATTGGGACCATCCTACCCTCAGCTTGCCACGCTTGATCAGCGGGTCCGTCAGATTGGCTGGGACTGCTATCACCGCAGTCTTCCCTCCGTACTGCGATTGCCGAAGGCTCTTGATAGCCACCACTGCTGCAGGGATCTCTGCCTGGGCCTCCAAGGCACTCTTCAACTCGTCTTCCGTGGTGAGCTCGTCGAGGTCGCGAATCACAAATACCTTAGTTTGTGTTAACGCGCGAAGGCTGGCGCGGTCTCCTAGCACCGCTCCCATGTCCATCTTGAGCTTCTGCGTCAAGTCTTGGGCTGAGGCACGTAGTTCGAGGAACAGTTCGCCTTTGGCCGTCCTCTTCACCCTTGCTACGTTTTCCCCGATGGCTCTGAGCCTAGCGTCCTGCCCTCTTGTGACCAGGGACAGCACTTCGCTGTAGGGTAAGCCAGCTGTGGGGGTGATAACCAGCGCATCTGGTCTCTCCCTCGGCGGTCTCTTCTTCTGCGGTCCGGGCGGTTGCTGCAAGTTTGGTTGCGACTTCTTTCCCGCTACAGTGGCTTGGGGCGGAGCCCTTGGTAGGCGCTTGGGTCCCGCACCCTTCTGGTGGTCGGGTCGCTGGGCTCTCATCGCAGACAGCGCCGTGCGATCCTTTGGCTTAGGGCTGCCCTTAACGTTGCACGGTTCTTCGAGGCCGAATGGGAGCTTGGGGGTGGTCTGTTGGCTAGCATCTGCTTTTGCCGTACGTCCAACCTGCGTTTTCTCCGCCTCCGGCAGCCTAGTGCGCAGCTTTAATTGGAGCTCCTTCAATCTGGCGAATGAGTTCTTCATTGCCAGATTGATGCTCCTCACCCCGTTGAGGTTGACCTTCGTCAGAAGGTCGTCCAGGATTGCTCCCATCTCCTCGATTTCTAGCTGGGGGGTCTTGACCCGCTTTGCTGGTAGCTCTGGTAGGGGGTGATGTCGCTTCCAATGGTCTCTTGGGGGTGCCATCGCTCGGGTTTTGGGGTGGGGTCCTTAGAACCTTTGACCATTTCCCAAACGCCAAGCTCTCTTCGTCTTTGCTTGCACTTGTTGCATTGCTTGTTCCGACGGCCAAGTGTGCCGCCGTCGGGGCGGGGATGGGGGGAATGTTGGGTAGGGCCTCCAGAATCCGTGCCCTAGCCTCGGGATTAGCCGAGGGTGGATTTCCACATATGTGGCTGCCACCTGGAGTAATAGTGTTATTTCCAGACATTCTGATTTTTGTTGCATTTTATTCCTACTGCCAGGTTTGCGGCTGCGCCAGGTTTTAGGTTCACTGCCGGCCGATGCGGCGCAGACGCAGACCATTCTGCCGGCCAACTTGGCACAGACGCAGAATGGGTTTTAGTTGTGCTGATGCCCGGCTGCCAAGAGTACAGGCACAGGCCACGTAGCCGCCCAATTTGGGTCAGACGCGCCGTGGGCTTTGGGTGGGGGTGGGGGGGTGTGGTGTGGTGAGCAGGGCAAAGAAGGTTGCTGCGGTGGGAGATATACCGCTCCAGCTCGGTCGCCAGAGCCCCGAGTTTAAAGTGTGCCGCCTACGCGGGGGGGGTTGGCTATTGGTCTTCTCCTTGACTTTTTACACACATCTTCTGCCTCTCCTGCTCGATTCATGGGTCTGTCTCCGGGATTCCATGGGATGTTGCCAAGGATAACCGTTGGCCGCCCATGTATGTATGCTACGCCCGGAGAACAGATCGTTTGGTGGCTTCCGTAGCTGCTAGCTTTCGTCAGTGAGAGCACTGGGTAGAAAGCGCCACCTATGCCAGGGGGCTCGTGCAGCCGACCAGCGCTGCTATCCCAGCTGGCGTGACTGGCACTTGTCAGCCACCACAACAACACGGAAGGAAGAGAAAATAGTGAAGAGAAAGTTGTTTCCTACTCTCACCCTGTCCAGCCCCATGGCCCTGAAGATCGTCGACGGCGGGCGATCCCTGGACCCTTGGAGTTGTGCCTACTGCTGGTGAGTACGGCCCAACCTTTGTGCGGTGGGGACAGCCGCTCCTGTCACTGTCGGGCCGGCGAGACCCGGAAAATTTCGAGATTTCCCAGGAGCGCCAATTCAATGAACTTCGCGCGCGCGCAACTCACACAAGAGGATGACTTATGGATATGTCACTATATATGTGTGTAATTTTGAAAAAAATTGTTATTTTGTGCAAATAAGTGTAAGTTTTGCGTGTTCTTCTTCTTCCCACTCTAGTTCGTTTCCCGCGTTTGTGTCATTTTTTTCTCTTCTCTTTTCTTTCTTTATTTTGAGAAAAAGGAAGGGGGAGGAGAGAGACAAGCGACAAGGCAGCGAGGTGTGAGTTAATGAGAGCGATTGGTGAGTGGTGGAGAGAGTAACATAAAAAAGTTCTAAACACAGACAGTGTTGGCACACATAACTTTTGCAAAAAAAGCTGACAGTGTTGGCACACATAATTTTTGAAAAAAAAATAAAGCAGTTTTCCAAATTAAAAATATAAAAGGTTTACTCTATTTTCAGAGAAGTCTCTTCTGCGCGTTGAATGGGAGAAATGGCAACAAGCATTTGAAATATATTTGGAAGCCGGTTCATCCTCTCGGAAAAGAAGCAAGTTACTACATTTTGCGGGGCCACAACTTCAAACTGTAGCTATTTTTTGAGTACCTGGGGCACTCATACCAGAAAATTCATCTGAAACCGAAATAGATGTATATAAAGTTCTTATAGATAAGTTAAAAACATTTTTCTCGCCGAAACAAAATTCAACTTTTGAGAGGCATCTATTTAGAAGCCTTTCTCATACGGATGGCGAGACCTTTGCAAAGTTTATATTGAGGTTACGTCACCAAATTCAAAAATGCGAGTTTGGAACTACTAAAGCTGAAATAGAGGAGATTTGCTTAAAGGATAAAATCATTGATACATGGGCCAACGTAGGCCTTAAGAGGAAACATCTAAAGAAGGAGTATAGCTTATCTGAAATCATAGATATCTGTCAGATAGAAGAGGAAATCAACAAACAGTCTGAAATAATGCGTTCACAGCTTAGGTCAGAAAAAGGGTAACATCGCAAGACTTGAAGTCGCCCAACAATCAATATGAATGTGGCAGATGTGGTCGAAAAGGTCATAATGACAACAGCCCTGCTTTAAAGAAAAAATGCAATAAATGTACTCGTTTTAGTCATTTTGCACACATTTGCACATTTAAAGCGAACAGGTAGCCAAAATAACAACTATACTAATAAACGACAGCGCTCCAGTGTGCTTTTGGTAGAGCAAGAGAATGATGAGAAACCTGAAAACAATTGTTTTAAAATCATAAGTGACGTTGAAGATGAACTGATAAAATGCCAAATAGGTGGTAAAGAAGTATATCAAAATTTATCAAATTATCAAAATTGACTCAGGATCTCGGTCCAATCTCATTAGTCCGAAAGATTGGTCATTTCTGCAAAAAAACAAAGCGACATTCTTCAACGTCATTTTAGAGGATACGCTTCAGTCGAATTTCTGCAACTAAAGTGTATTTTTGATGCGCCCATATTTGTGACCCGCAGATCCGAAATAATTGCTCCGTTTTTTGTAATTAAAAATGGAAAACAATCACTCTTCGGTAATGAAACGTCAATAAAACTGAAGGTACTACAACTCGAACTAGGAGTTCATAAAACGTATCCCCATTTCCTAAATGGAATGGATTGCCAGTTAAACTATCTATTGACCCAAATATAAAACCAATGCGGCGCATACCAATTGAGTTGGAAAATAAGGTAATGACCAAATTGTACGAGGCCCTTGCTCTTGATATTATTGAACCAGTCCTAGGTCATTCTCCTTGGATCTCACTGATGGTAATAGCTTAAAAAGAAAACGGCTATCTTCGAATATGCATAGATATGAGACTACCTAATAAAGACATCTTAAGGTAGAACTATTCATTGCCCGTTTTCGAGACATTTTATGACCAGACTGTGGGGTTAAAAATATTTTTCTCGGCTTGACCTCAAAAATGCTTACCACCAATTGGAATACGATGAATCTAGCACGCCGATAACTACATTCATAACTCCTCGCGGTATGTCCCGATACAAGCGACTGATGTTCGGTGTCAACGCCGTACCCGAAATCTTCCAACGAAGACTTTAGGAGCAGTTTGCAGCGTGTTCTAATATTTCGAACTACATCATTTTTTTTTTCGCACATGTCCCACGGCCACACCTCCCGCCCAACCGACCGAAGGGCGCTGCCGTGTAATCTAAAATAACTCTAATAAATATTAGTGTTAGTAGGATCTAATTATGTATTACAAAATTTAAAATTGATTGCTTTAGGAGCGACAGAGAGTCAAGATTACAGATAACAGGATAATAAAGTCTATTACAGTCAGAACATAATACTCTGTAGAGGTCATGCAACTCTTAGTTAGATCTAAAATGATTTAAGATAAGGGGTGTATAGTTTCTAGCGAATCTACTTGGAACAGATAAGTAAGCCGACTAGCCAAGACGGGACTCTCAACTTCTCCACGAATAAGCTTACAAATAAAGTTTATTCCAAGAATCGTTCTACGGTTAGCTAGGGAGGGTAAATTAATTAAAAGTAGTCTACTGGAATAAGGAGGCAATATAAGGTTTGCATCCCAATTTAGGCGCCGCAAGGCAAAAAGTAAGAAGTTTTTTTGGACCGATTGTATGCGGTCCGAGTGGACTGCGTATTGTGGACTCCAAACAGGTGATCCGTACTCGAGAATCAGACGGACTAACGAAATAAATATGGTTTTAGTGAGGTAAGGATCATCAAATTCCTTAAACCACCTTTTTATAAAACCAATCACACCCTTGGTCTTATTGACAATAGACGAAATATGGTCAGAAAATTTTAGTTTTGGGTCCAGAAGAACACCAAGATCATCAACTCGTGTTATTCTGTCCAAAGAGCACCCACTTAGAGTGTAAGTCGTGCGTATTGGGTTGGCACGACAAAAGGTCATAACTTTACACTTGGAGCCATTTAAGTCTAATATGTTATCACGGCATCATATTTGAAAACGGTCTAGATCGGATTGTAAGTCCAAATGGCACGAAGTGTTCTTGTACTGGAGGCATAATTTAAGATCGTCTGCGTACATAAGTACACGCGAATGTTTTATTATTAAGGGGAGGTCGTTAATGAATAAGGTAAAAAGAAGCGGACCAAGATGGCTCCCTTGTGGGACACCGGATGTGACTTGCAGAATAGAAGATTAAGATTTTTTAAAGAGGACTTGTTGTGTCCTGCCATTCAGATAGCTTGAAATCCAATTTAGAAGATCAACAAGGAAACCTATAAGATCAAGTTTTCTTATTAGAAGGTAATGATTAACAGAGTCAAATGCTTTACTAAAATCAGTGTAGATGACATCTGTTTGAAGATTATTTTTGAAACCCTGTATTACGAAAGAAGTTAGCTCCAATAGGTTAGTGGTTGTAGATCTGCGCTTCATAAAACCGTGTTGACACGGTGATATGATTGATCTACAAAGGTGCTGCAAATGAGGAGTGATAACATTTTCGAAAAGTTTTGGGATAGCCGACCATTTAGAGATTCCTCTGTAATTGCTTGCATCCAGTTTGCTACCTTTTTTATTAAGAGGAATCACAAAGGACTCCTTCCATATATGAGGGAATTGTGAAGATTCCAAAGATAAGGTAAACAGTTTCAGTAGAGGCTTGCACAAGGCTTCCGCACAGAATCTGAGCACACAGCCAAGGATTCCATCGGGACCTGGCGAATAGACCGGTTTAACACGCTGAAGATCGTTAAGCAGTGAGCTTTCGTTTATAGTGGGGCAAAATATTAGATTCGACTTAGATACCGTATAACAGTATGGCTGTACGGAATGAGGTAACGTAGAATATGTTGTTTAAAAAACTTTGCGAATATATCGGCTACTGACTGATCCGATGTTACCGTAGTGTTTTCAAAAAATATCTTGGAAGGGTAAGAACCTGTTTTTCGCTTAGTGCTAACGAAATTCTAAAACTTTTTCGGATCCTGTGCAAACTAGAACTTACAACGGTTTAAATAATTCGTGTAGAACTGAGCATTAAGCACGGTAAAGTTAAACCGAGAGTTTAAATATTTAGAAAGGATGGACTGAGAACCTGTATTTTTACATTTTGTATAAAGTCTGGACTTTACATTTCTTAGGTGTTTTAACTCTTTATTAAACCAAGGAGGTTTAGAGATTGACGGATAGTACATCGGTACACAAGAGTCAAGAAATGATTTAATTGCGGTATAGAACATATCAATGGCATCCGTCATTATGTTGCAGGAGTAAAGATCGGACCAATTAAAGCCAGCTATAAAATTGTTTAGCCTCCGAAAATTTGCCTTTCGAAAACAGTGAATTCGCTTTGTTGACTTCTCTGATTTTACTTTTAATACGGTACCTATGTCGATTGTCACCTCGACAGTAGGATGATATTGATCTTCAGGTTGAGTAAGAGGTGCTGCCCTGGACAGAAACACACTTTCAGGATTTGTTATAAGACAGATCCAACAGTCGACCAAGAGAGTTTCGAATATAAGTAACTTGCGACAACGATAAGTCGAGCAAGCCGTCAATAAAGTCATGTTGTGCTAAAGGGAGAAGGATATTCGATTGTTTTTCTGGGGACCACATTGTGCCAGGTATATTAAAATCACCTAGAACTACCAATTGGTCCCTGTCAGAAAGTTTGTTCAAGATGGACTGGATAGCGGACAGATGATTCTGATATTCGGGGAATTCAGAAACTGATCTGTCGGAAAATGACTGCTTTACGCACATGAATTCTGAGTTACGGGACTCGTCAAAAAGTAACTCCTCCGACGCGAGGGTAGATCTAACCACAATAAAGACTCCACCTCCCCGTCTGTAGGGGAGGTCATTCGTCATTCCTATATATTGTGTAAATCCGTGGGAAGACTTCGGAGTTAAGTATCACCGGCTTTAACCCAGTCTTTGTGAACACTATTATATGGGAAGCAAAGGAAAGGCTATCACAATACAATTTAGTTAGTTTGCTACGGAAGCCTCTAGTATTTTGGAAGACACACGAACTTAAATTCCTTGGCCATATCTTGTCAAATACAGGAATTGAGGTTGATCCGGAAAAAGTGGCAACAATTCATTCATTCAGAAATCTCAAAAATCTTAAGGCTGGTAAAGAAAATATTTCGTATGCTCTGTCTCGGCTCTGCGATTGTCATCAACAAACTTTTCCTGGCAAAAGAACGAGTACAAAATCTTTCGTGTTACGAGCATTCGGTTCCTGTAGCGTTGAACATATCCGAAAAATCGCAAGCAAATGAACGTGATGAGGAAATCATCGACGCCATATCATATCTGGAAAACAACACTTGGATTTCCTGTACTTCAAATAGCTATTATCCATTTCGGTATGAACTCTCGACCCTTGGGAAAATTCTTCTAAGGGGAACACGTTTGATTATTCCGAACACACCGAAGAGTGTTGGAACTATCGCACGAAGGACACCCGGGCGAGTCTGCAATGAAACGCCGGCTGAGGGCTAAGGTGTGGTGGCCACGCATGGACAGAGATGCTGAAAGTTTCGTAAAAACCTGTATAGACTATTTAGTGGTATCACAACCTTTGGGCCCACCTCTAATGCATAGAACACCTTGTCCTACAAGCCCGTGGAGCTCAATAGCAAGTGATTTATTGGGTCCATTACCAAATGGAAAATACGTTCTCGTATTCATAGACTATTTTTCAAGATACATGGAACTAAAGTTTTTACAATCAATATCCTCAGCAGCTATTATTGGGGCAATGAAGGAAATATTCAGCCTTTCGAGTTTCCAAAGTGTCTGCGCACGGATAATGACAGACAATATGTTAGTGCGATTTTTGAACAGTATTGCAGTTTGAGTGGTATTATCTTAATAAGGACCCCCACCATATTGGCCTCAGGCCAATGGGGAAGTTGAGAATATGAATAGGTCTTTAGTTAAAAGATTAAAAATAGCATACTTGAACAATAGTAACTTTGAGCCGGAAATTGAGGAGTTTATTTTAATGCACAACGTCACTCCTCACGGTACCACTGGGACAGCCCCTTCAGAATATATATTTAATCGTATTCGAGATAAAATTCCTGATGTGCAAAATATAGTGGGGGAATTCTCTGATTTAATTGAAAAAGAAAATGATTGCACTCAGAAACAAAAAGGGAAAGTAGCTGCTGATAAGAAGAAAGGGGCAAGGGGATAGACATCCAGGTGGGAGATCAGGTGTTAGAGCGAGAGGAAAACATTGTCTAAGTTTCAGGGGGAGGTAGGACTCTACTAAGAGATGTAAGCCATCTGAAAGTAATTCCAGCTGCCCGTACCACTACGATTATTCCAGCATCTGGCATCCCGATCAAAGCCCTTTGATTTAGTCACCTGGGAAGAGCAATATATCTCAACCTGGAAATATGCAAACACATCCCAAAAACTATGTAGGCAAACGCTCACTCTCTGAGATATAAACTGGGTGCGAACAGTAGCCTGAGAGCAGTAGTCTTCTGAGAGTTGGCAAAGGAAACAAATGAACAAAAGTTGTGTTAGAAACCACGTATTTAAGTATTCAATAAAAAACATCTCATATAATACAAAGCGGTTGAGGTGTTACAGTGGCGACGGGGTCAATTTAAACAAAAAATATACATGTGTGTACATATTTGTGTTGAAATTACGTTATAATTTAAATAAGCTTTATATGTTTTGATCTGGCAACGCTCAATTATAGCTTAAGAAGTCATTGTGAAATTCCTATTACTCAGTTTCAATTAAACCGTCAACTACACCACTACGTTCTTGTGTTTATTTGTTCGGTCGGTCGAGAAGCACATAACGGTTGTTATGTCGTACGGTAAACAACTAACAGTTGGTTATGGGCCTTCAGCAAGCTAAGTTTTCGGTTTGAATAATTCAAAGTAATTAAATGGACTAACACGCGTCCGGTTGAAACTCGAAATAAATAAAAACTAATTTGCGGAATTCGACAAAATGAGTGTGTCAATTCAAATAGAAAAATTAGGCGACGACAATTACGACGTGTGGAGCATTTTAATGCGTAGTGTGCTTGTAACAGCAGATCTATAGAAAGTCGTTTGTGGCCAATATGTAAAGCCAGAAGATGGCTCTGAAGATTCCGAAAGATGGAATATGCTCGATCAAAAGGCCCTGGCAAGTTTGTTTTTAAATTTAAAAGCAACGCAGTTAATGCATATAAAGGCATGCACAACAGCAGCAGACGCATGGAAAAAATTGTGTGATGTACATTTGCCAGGTGGCCCGATCAGAAAAGTGCAGTTATATCAAAAACTATCAAGGCTAAGAATGCTTGAAGGGGATAACGTTGTTCAATATGTCAATAAATTTGCTGAAACAGTCAACAAATTAGCTGAGATGGACATAACAATTAATGATGAATTAAAAAGCATCATGTTGTTATCCAGTTTACCAAATTCGTGGGAAAATTTCGTTGTAGCGATCGAAACACGCGACACGCTGCCGACGTTCGAAACGGTAAAAGTGAAGCTTCTGGAAGAAGGAGCGCGCAAGCAAGAGAGGGACGATCGCGAAGGTTCTGTCCAAGCCGTGTATGTACATACAAAATTACATGGAACTGCAAAGCAAAAAGAACGCGAAGAAAATAACCTTGAAAAACATAGTTTCAAGGGCAAATGCTACATTTGCGAGAAATTCGGTCACCGAGCACGAGAATGCCCGAACAAAGAGAGGCATAAAAAACTAGGGGAAAGCAAGGAGAAATCAAACTGCTTGATGCATATTAGTGCTACCACTCAAAGGAAAAACATATGGTGTGTTGATAGTGGTGCCACGTCGCATATGTGTTTTGACAAGGGATTATTTACATCTTTCATTAATAAGGAAACATCGATTATGCTAGCAGCTGATAAGTTCGTGAAATCGAGCGGCATCGGGACTGTTATGCTTAAATAACAAAATGTAAACATTGAATTACGAGTTGTAATTTACGTTCCATCATTGCATATGAATTTTTTATCAGTGAACAAGTCCGCGGAGTACGAAAACATAACTACTTTTGATAAAAAGGCGGCGGTGATAAAAAAAAAAAAAAGGTGAAGTGATGATGAGAGCAATGCAAGAAGACAATTTGTATTTATTTACAAGTAGCTCTAAAAACGGTGCGGTTCATTTGTTGAATGATTCTTCTCGCATGGCAACATGGCACAATCGGTTTGGTCATTTAAATTTTCAATGTTTAAAAGAAATCAAGGAAAAAGAGCTAGTAATTGGCATGGACGTTAAAAATATGTCGGTGAATATTAATTGTGACACATGCAATATGGCAAAAATACACGTATTGCCATTCCCACAGAATAGCGAGAGAGCTACGCAAAGTGTACTGGAACTAGTTCACAGTGACGTGTGCGGGTCAGTGAATGTTAGTTCTTTAGGCGGCAACAAGTATTTCGTCCCGTTCATAGACGACTATTCAAGGAAAATATTTATATATTTTATGCATGCGAAGAACGAAGTGTTTGATAAATTCAAATTGTTCAAATCATATGTCGAGTGCCAAACGGGCAAGAAAATAAAAGCTTTGCGAAGTGACAACGGGACAGAATATGTAAACCGGAAGTTTACAGAGTATTTGAACACCTGCGGCATAAAAAGGCAATTAACGGTTCCGTATACACCACAACAAAACGGCGTCGCGGAACGCGCTAATCGAACGATCGTCGAGATGGCCAAAAGTATGCTGATTCATGCGAAATTAGAGGAGCTTTTGTGGGCCGAGGCCGTGTCCACAGCTTCATATTTGCGTAACAGGTGCCCTTCCAAAGCACTCATGGGCGCTACACCCTTCGAAATATGGCAAAATAGGAAGCCATCCGTTAAACATTTGCGAGTGTTCGGATCTCGCGCGTTTGCACTGGATAAGACAAGAAAAAGCAAGTTCCAGGCAAAAGGAAAACAGTATATATTTGTAGGATATTCTTCAACAGCTAAAGCTTACCGTTTATACGATCGGGAAAAACGTATCATTGTTGCACGTCGTGTTGTCAAATTTGTAGATGGTGAGTTTGATAACACTGAATCTGAAAAATACACTATTTCGGAACAAAATAATGACTTCGCTACAAACATCATTCACCTTGAGTCAAACATCCAAGTACCAGAGCAGCAGCGGCAGGCTATGCCCATGGTGGTCGAGCAGAGCAGTAATTCTTACGACAGCTATGACTCCGGTGAAGAGGAGGAGGAGTTTGTAAGCGCAAGCGATGAAAAGCAAATTCTCACTGAGGAGGAGATCGTAGCAGACGTACAAGAGCAAGAAAGCAACGCACCTCGACGTGGACCCGGCAGACCAAAAATTATTCGCAGTGGTAAGTCCGGTAGACCCAGAAAACAATACAACAGCCTCAATTACATTGAAAACATTGAGACGCCACAGTGCGTTGGAGACACTTTACGGGGCGAGCATGCCCAAGAGTGGAAGACGTCAATGCAGAAAGAATATGATGCTCTCATTTCAAATAACACATGGACATTGTGTGATTTACCTCCAGGACAGAAGGCCATAGAATCCAAGTGGGTCTTTAGCGTCAAAAAGGCTAAAGAGGGAAATATACATAAGTTTAAATCAAGACTTGTTGCTCAAGGTTGTGGGCAAAAGATGGGCGTCAACTATTCGGAAACGTTTTCTCCAGTAATCCGCTATCCATCAGAATGCTATTCGCTATAGCAGCAGAAAAACAGCTATGCATGCACCAGGTTGACATATCAAACGCATATTTAAACGGCAGACTTCAAGAAGAAGTGTATATGAGGCAACCACAAAACTTTATAGATGAGAAGCATCCAAACAAAGTATTAAAGCTTCAAAAGGCGATCTACGGCGTGTCTGGAATGACACATTGGACGAAGTTTCAAGCGCAGAAAAAATGAGGCGTGCCTGTAAGCAAAGCAGCAGCGGCAACAACAACACAGCTACATTGCAGTATATGTCGACGATCTAATCATCATCAGCTACGACGAGAACGATATCAGCGCGATTAAGAGGAAGATCGCAAATAAATTCGACATACATGATGGCGGCCAACTAAATTATTTCCCTTGCATGGAAATCCAACGAGAAAGTACAAGAGGGTCGATTTCGCTATGCCAGAAGCAGTTCATCATAAACCTATTGGATGAATATGGCATGCAAAATTGTCGTCCCGCAGCTACGCCGCTATGCGAAATGAGAATTGTGTCAAGGTAAATATAACACAATTTCAATCATTAATCGGTTCCCTTATGTATTTAGCAGTCTTGAGCCGACCAGACATTTTGCATACAGTGAGCAAACTGTCGCAAAGAAATACTGATCCACACAGTGAAGACGAGACTGCAGCGAAACGTGTTTTGAGATACCTTTCAGCCACGGTTGATCTCAAAATCACATACAGCAAGTCCGGCGAACAGGTAATGGGCTTCGCCGACGCAGACTGGGCAAACGACCTGTCAGATCGCAAATCATACAGTGGGTATGCATTCTTCCTTGGAGGCAGTGCGTTTTCATGGACTTCAGCTAAGCAGAGCGTCGTCGCCATGAGCAGCACAGAAGCAGAGTACGTTGCTTTATTCACGGCTGCAAAAGAAGCGGTGTATCTTCGCCGTTTGCTTTTAGAGATTGGATGGTCATTAGATGGACCAATAACCATATGTGGCGACAACATAAGTTCTCATCATATTGCGAAGAATCCAGTACACCATAAACGCACTAAGCGTTATATCCATTTTGTTCGTGAAAAAGTAGAATGTAATGAAATAATTCTTGAATATGTACCCACTGATAAAAATGTTGCAGATGTACTAACGAAAGGCTTGTGTAAGCAAAAACAACAGAATTTTGCTAAGTTGCTTGGATTAAATTAATTTTCGTTTTACATCACATATATGTATATAGCTTAAGAGGAAGTGTTGAAATTACGTTATAATTTAAATAAGCTTTATATGTTTTGATCTGTCAACGCTCAATTATTGCTTAAGAAGTCATTGTGAAATTCCTATTACTCAGTTTCAATTAAATCGTCAACTACACCACTACGTTCTTGTGTTTATTTGTTTGGTCGGTCTAGAAGCACATAACGGTTGTCCTGATCGTACGGTAAACAACTAACAATTTTCCAAAAAAAAGAAGTGTGTGCATCATATGTACATGTTTGTATGTAATTTGATTAATGGAAAAAGTGAGTGTACATACATATAAGTATATATATATAGTGACGTATTCACGCCAACTCATCACGCTCAGTTAATTGAATATTCGCGCCACCCAAACTGGGCCGCTCTTGGTAAACGGATTCCCAAGCCTGACCTAGCAGTTTCGTCTGCTCTCTCTAAAGCTCTCCTTAACGTAAACATCCAAGAACATCACATGATTTTACCGTTTAAAGCTATTTTTTGCGTTATCTGCGTGTCGATCGTCTATTACTTCACTTCACAACCTTGGGAGATATTCCGTTTTTTTCCTATTCCTTATTTCTGTAACCCATAGAGGCCCCTCCTCAATCTCACTCACATTTGAAATCAGTCTTAAGTTGAAAGTTATACCGTAAAGTTCAATAAGTCTAAAACCGATATTTAATAAAAACCAAAACCGAATTTATTCAGTGTTTAATTTATTTCGGAGTTGATCCTAGTTTAAATACGGATCATTTGTTCGACTTGAAAAATAAAAACTATTTAACTTTCAGCGTTGATCTTAGTTTAAATACGGATCATTTGTTCGGCTCAATTAAAAAACTATTTAACTGGCGCAGTCGGTAGGATAACTCAAAGATTGCTTGATGCGAAAATATAAAATTTTTAATTCCTGTAATCTGTGTTATCCGCCAAAGAACTTACGTAGTGTTACTGTGAAAGTGAAGTGTTGACCATTAATACGCCTACACTTAAAAGAACAGTGAGACACATCTGTTTAAACAACAGTGAACTTCCAACATTTACCGGAGCTATAAATCCAGAAATTTTTTTTGGTTACTCCGAACAAGTGAATTGCTGGAAAATAAAAAATAAAAAAAAAAGAACCTAAAACTAAATATATTAAGGAATTACCAAATAAGTGAAAAATTAAAATCTAAGTGAAACAAAACATAAGGAAGTAAACCCAAATCAATCAGTTAAAAAAAAAAAAATCTTTAATACGAACTATTAAATAAGTGCATATAAAACAAAACTATATACACTTAAAGAAAATATATATCTAAATAAACTCTATCTAAGCTCAACGGAAAATAACAAAAGAAATAAATCTTAACGTGTTTTCAAGAGAGGAGAGTTATAGACTTCAAACGTAACATAAGTGAAAAATCAATAAGAGTGAATAATATTTAAATGAAGACAAACAAAAAACTGAAGATATAAAGTTTGAATAAATTAAAAATAAACTAAAACTATACAATACAAAAATAAAATTAACAATAATAAAATTATGAAATAACCGCTACTCACGAAACATCAGAAACTATAAACATTTAAAAACAAAAAAAGAAAGAAACCAACAATTTTGTACTCTAATAAAAAAAAAAAAAAAATGGCAGTAGCAGCACCAAGCCCAATAATGCTGTCCGACTCGAACATGATTCAAGTTGAACGACAAATAAATGGAGTCGAACACTTCAACGGGGACCCACAGACCCTGTATACGTTCATCAGCCGCATCGATTTCATCCTGGCACTATATCAAACGACCGACGAACGGCAGAAGCTCACCATCTTCGGACACATTGAGCGCAACATCGCGGGAGAGGTCATCCGCACACTAGGAGTTACGAACCTCACCACCTGGACGGAACTCAGGACTCATCTGATCCTGAACTACAAACCCCAGAGACCAAATCATCTACTATTGGAGGACTTCCGGAATACCCAATTCCGAGGTAACGTTCGTGAATTTTTAGAAGAAGCCGAACGTAGACGGCAGATATTAACAAATAAGTTAGACTTAGAAAGCGACACTGCTGAAACTGCCCTGTATAACCAACTAATACGAACCAGTATAGAAACATTAATTCTAAGATTACCAACTCACATACAGTTAAGAATAGTTAAATGCGAAATTCCGAATTTAAGATCATTAATAAATATATTGCAAGAAAAGGGAATTTATGAAATAGCAACTACATACAAGAACAATACAAAGCCAGTCTCAAATCCCATTAAATCACCTAACAATGCAACTCACAGACAAACAAGTAACTACTATAATCATACAACACCATTCCAACCATCATACAACGCCATGTATCAACCAATTCGCCAACCAATTTCATATATACCACCTCAATTACCCAGAACTAACCCTAATCCGTTTTCCCAATACCAATACCGTCAACTTCACCCTCATCCTAACGTATCTGTTATAGCTCAACCTAGACCATTGAATCGTCAACATACATTTGACCAGAACCGACCAGGACTTAATTATTCAAACGCACTAAATACAAGAGAAAATATAACGACCGGTGGACCAGCACTAAAGAGACAACGACCGTCTGACAGTGGACAATCACGTATGAGTTTTGATGAGGCTCGTTACCAAGAAGAATTAGACCAAACTCATCAACAGTTCAATCCTTACATGCATTACGGGAATCATCCCCAATATCCTTTCGATCTTTACATGCCTTACGGGCCGCCCCCCAACAACATCCCGATTTATTACATGCCTTACGACCCCCCACAACAACATCCGGTTGGCATACAAGAGATGGCAGAGGCACGAGAAGAGCCAACTGAACCTCCTTTGGAATTAATAACAGAAGCTGAAACGGCTGAGAATTTTCGGCCCCAAGCCTCGGAACAAGACAATTCATAATTATTAAACACAAAGGACTCAATTTAAAATGCTTAATAGACACAGGCTCAACAGTAAATATGGCCACTCAAAATTTTTTCAAATTACCAATCCATGAGATAGCAAAGAAAATAAACTCAAGTAATGGCCAGTTCATTGCACAAAAGAAAGTAACGTTACCCAAAAATAATCTTTTCCCTAAACCATACGATTTTTTGATATATCCTTTTTCAACTAAATACGACTTGATTTTAGGACGACAATTACTTGACGAAGGAACTACATCAGTAAATTACGGACCCCGTACAGTTACAATATACGGCCACGTGCACGAAATGATCGATGCCTTCCTTCCTTCAGAAGAAATACATATTCAAGATTCACAGAATAATTCCTTTAGGCTAGACCACTTAAATTCCGAAGAAAAAGCAAATTTGATAACCCTCCTAAAAGAATTCCAGGACCTTCAATATAAGAAGGGAGACCAGCTCACATTCACTAATAACGTAAAACACACTATTAGAACATCCCATAATGACCCAGTATACAGAAAGCCTTACGGATACGCACCCGGACTAGATACGGAAGTAGAAAACCAAATAAAAGAAATGTTAGATCAGGGAATAATCCGAGAAAGCAATTCCCCTTATTGTAGCCCCATTGTAGTAGTACCCAAGAAAACAGACACCTCCGGACAGAAGAAATACAAAATAGCCATAGACTACCGTAACCTCAATGAAATAACAATAGCAGACAAATACCCAATACCAAATATGGACGAAATCTTAAGCAAGTTAGGAGGATGCAACTATTTTACTACAATTGACCTAATCAAAGGGTTTCACCAAATAGAAATGGACCCCGAGTCTATCCCCAAAACAGCCTTCACAACTAAGACAGGGCATTACGAGTATACCCGTATGCCATTTGGACTGAAAAACGCCCCAGCTACCTTCCAACGATGTATGAACGATGTACTTCGTCCACTATTAAATAAAATGTATGGTATACTTGGACGACATTATTGTATTTTCAGCTTCCTTAGAGGAACATCTTCAATCCCTTAGAGCTGTCTTTCAAGCATTATCTAATGCTAATCTAAAACTCCAATTAGATAAATGCGAGTTTTTAAAACACGACACATATTTCTTAGGACATATGGTTTCTCCAGAAGGTATAAGACCTAACCCGGAAAAACTACGAGCAATTGAAAATTACCCCCTTCCTACTAAGCCGAAGGAGATAAAATCATTTTTAGGACTCACAGGCATTTATAGAAAGTTCATACCCCATTTCGCACAGATTGCAAAACCCCTAACAACATGTCTTAAAAAGGACAAAAAAGTAGATAGTAAAAACCCGGAATATATTGAGGCATTCAAAAGGTTAAAACTCCTTATTTCTAACGATCCCATACTTCGATCACCAGACTTCAAGAAAAAATTTGTACTCACAACAGACGCTAGTAATGTAGCTCTAGGAGCAGTACTTTCTCAAGATGGTCACCCCATAAGTTATATTAGCAGAACACTTAACGACCATGAAACAAACTACAGTACGATTGAAAAAGAACTACTAGCTATTGTTTGGGCAACGAAAACGTTTAGACACTATTTGCTAGGTCGACATTTTGAAATAGCAAGTGATCACCAACCGTTGTGCTGGTTGCACAAGATGAAGGAGCCCAACGCTAAATTAACAAGGTGGAAATTCAGACTTGCAGAATACGACTTCGATATTAAATACGTCAAAGGCAAAGAAAATCATGTAGCAGATGCCCTATCCAGGATTACTATAGAGGAAGCGTTCTTTACTGAAGCTACACAGCACAGCGCCCAAGAAGACAACCAGAATTTAATTTCCCTAACAGAAAAAGCGGTAAATAATTACAATAGACAAGTCATTTTCACTAAGGGACCAGAAAAAGTAAAACAGGAGAATTATTATAAGAAAAAGATCATTCATATTTCGTACGAAACACTCACTTATAAAAAAGCCAAACAGTATTTGATAGATTACTTCGTAAACAACCACAGCGCTTTATACATAGACAGCGACGCTGATTTTGAAACAATACAGGCAGCCCATAAAGAAATTATCAACCCAAGCACCACAAAGGTAATTAGAAGCCTAACTTTACTAAAAAACATTAAATCATATGCAGAATTTAAGGAATTAATCCTTCAATCCCATGAAAAGTTATTGCACCCAGGAATCCAGAAAACTAAGAAATTATTTAGTGAAAACTACTTTTTTCCAAATAGCCAACTACAAATCCAAAACATTATAATCGAATGTCAAGTTTGTAATCTAGCAAAGTCAGAGCATAGAAATACCAAAGTCCCATTTAAACTCACGCCAAGTATAGAATTCTGTAGAGACAAATTCGTTATAGATATTTATTCAGCCGAAGGCAAACACTATTTGAGCTGCATAGACACTTATTCAAAATTTGCTACACTAGAGCAGATAAAAACCAAGGACTGGATAGAATGCAAGAACGCCCTGATGCGCATATTTAATCAATTGGGAAAACCGAAGCTATTAAAAGCAGACAGAGATGGTGCATTTTCAAGTCTAGCATTAAAAGAATGGTTAGAAACAGAAGGAGTGGAACTACAGCTAAATACCACGAAAACAGGAGTAGCATATATAGAACGTTTTCATAAGACCATTAACGAAAAAATAAGAATAATCAATACTATGAAAAATACTGAAACAGACCTGAGTAAAATAGAAACTATACTTTATACTTACAATCACAAAACAAAACAGGACACCACGGGACAAACGCCCGCTCACATATTCTTATACGCAGGACAACCTACCTTGAACACGCAGGAACTAAAGAGAACTAAAATAGACAAATTAAACAAAGCTAGAGAAGACCACGATATCGACACAAGATACAGAAAAGGACCATTACAAAAAGGCAAATTGGACAACCCATATAAACCAACCAAAAACGTAGAACAAACAGACCCTGACCATTACAAAATTACTAATAGAAACAGAGCTATGCATTACTACAAAACACAATTCAAAAAACGAAAGAAAATTAATCAAACCCATACCCCGACTCAAATGGCTACCAGTTAGACTACACAGATTCACAATTATATTTTGAAAAAGAAAACAAAGTGTATAGTAATGAAAATAAAGAAATAAACAATGAATGTGTCACCAATATAATTAAGCACCTAAATCCAATCTGTAATTTTAAGCCAATACCCACAAATGAATTAATAAAATATATAGAATAATGATGTATACAAAACTAAAATTAAGAAAAAACCAAAATGGAATGGAATGGAAGAAGTTCCACTACCCTTACTATATCCATTAATACCAGCCCAAGTATAGGCTTATCTTTAAGGGAAGGGAAGTGACGTATTCACGCCAACTCATCACGCTCAGTTAATTGAATATTCGCGCCACCCAAACTGGGCCGCTCTTGGTAAACGGATTCCCAAGCCTGACCTAGCAGTTTCGTCTGCTCTCTCTAAAGCTCTCCTTAACGTAAACATCCAAGAACATCACATGATTTTACCGTTTAAAGCTATTTTCTGCGTTATCTGCGTGTCGATCGTCTATTACTTCACTTCACAACCTTGGGAGATATTCCGTTTTTTTCCTATTCCTTATTTCTGTAACCCATAGAGGCCCCTCCTCAATCTCACTCACATTTGAAATCAGTCTTAAGTTGAAAGTTATACCGTAAAGTTCAATAAGTCTAAAACCGATATTTAATAAAAACCAAAAGCGAATTTATTCAGTGTTTAATTTATTTCGGAGTTGATCCTAGTTTAAATACGGATCATTTGTTCGACTTGAAAAATAAAAACTATTTAACTTTCAGCGTTGATCTTAGTTTAAATACGGATCATTTGTTCGGCTCAATTAAAAAACTATTTAACTGGCGCAGTCGGTAGGATAACTCAAAGATTGCTTGATGCGAAAATATAAAATTTTTAATTCCTGTAATCTGTGTTATCCGCCAAAGAACTTACGTAGTGTTACTGTGAAAGTGAAGTGTTGACCATTAATACGCCTACACTTAAAAGAACAGTGAGACACATCTGTTTAAACAACAGTGAACTTCCAACATTTACCGGAGCTATAAATCCAGAAATTTTTTTTGGTTACTCCGAACAAGTGAATTGCTGGAAAATAAAAAATAAAAAAAAAGAACCTAAAACTAAATATATTAAGGAATTACCAAATAAGTGAAAAATTAAAATCTAAGTGAAACAAAACATAAGGAAGTAAACCCAAATCAATCAGAAAAAAAAAAAATCTTTAATACGAACTATTAAATAAGTGCATATAAAACAAAACTATATACACTTAAAGAAAATATATATCTAAATAAACTCTATCTAAGCTCAACGGAAAATAACAAAAGAAATAAATCTTAACGTGTTTTCAAGAGAGGAGAGTTATAGACTTTAAACGTAACATAAGTGAAAAATCAATAAGAGTGAATAATATTTAAATGAAGACAAACAAAAAACTGAAGATATAAAGTTTGAATAAATTAAAAATAAACTAAAACTATACAATACAAAAATAAAATTAACAATAATAAAATTATGAAATAACCGCTACTCACGAAACATCAGAAACTATAAACATTTAAAAACAAAAAAAGAAAGAAACCAACAATTTTGTACTCTAATAAAAAAAAAAAAAAAATGGCAGTAGCAGCACCAAGCCCAATAATGCTGTCCGACTCGAACATGATTCAAGTTGAACGACAAATAAATGGAGTCGAACACTTCAACGGGGACCCACAGACCCTGTATACGTTCATCAGCCGCATCGATTTCATCCTGGCACTATATCAAACGACCGACGAACGGCAGAAGCTCACCATCTTCGGACACATTGAGCGCAACATCGCGGGAGAGGTCATCCGCACACTAGGAGTTACGAACCTCACCACCTGGACGGAACTCAGGACTCATCTGATCCTGAACTACAAACCCCAGAGACCAAATCATCTACTATTGGAGGACTTCCGGAATACCCAATTCCGAGGTAACGTTCGTGAATTTTTAGAAGAAGCCGAACGTAGACGGCAGATATTAACAAATAAGTTAGACTTAGAAAGCGACACTGCTGAAACTGCCCTGTATAACCAACTAATACGAACCAGTATAGAAACATTAATTCTAAGATTACCAACTCACATACAGTTAAGAATAGTTAAATGCGAAATTCCGAATTTAAGATCATTAATAAATATATTGCAAGAAAAGGGAATTTATGAAATAGCAACTACATACAAGAACAATACAAAGCCAGTCTCAAATCCCATTAAATCACCTAACAATGCAACTCACAGACAAACAAGTAACTACTATAATCATACAACACCATTCCAACCATCATACAACGCCATGTATCAACCAATTCGCCAACCAATTTCATATATACCACCTCAATTACCCAGAACTAACCCTAATCCGTTTTCCCAATACCAATACCGTCAACTTCACCCTCATCCTAACGTATCTGTTATAGCTCAACCTAGACCATTGAATCGTCAACATACATTTGACCAGAACCGACCAGGACTTAATTATTCAAACGCACTAAATACAAGAGAAAATATAACGACCGGTGGACCAGCACTAAAGAGACAACGACCGTCTGACAGTGGACAATCACGTATGAGTTTTGATGAGGCTCGTTACCAAGAAGAATTAGACCAAACTCATCAACAGTTCAATCCTTACATGCATTACGGGAATCATCCCCAATATCCTTTCGATCTTTACATGCCTTACGGGCCGCCCCCCAACAACATCCCGATTTATTACATGCCTTACGACCCCCCACAACAACATCCGGTTGGCATACAAGAGATGGCAGAGGCACGAGAAGAGCCAACTGAACCTCCTTTGGAATTAATAACAGAAGCTGAAACGGCTGAGAATTTTCGGCCCCAAGCCTCGGAACAAGCCAATTCATAATTATTAAACACAAAGGACTCAATTTAAAATGCTTAATAGACACAGGCTCAACAGTAAATATGGCCACTCAAAATTTTTTCAAATTACCAATCCATGAGATAGCAAAGAAAATAAACTCAAGTAATGGCCAGTTCATTGCACAAAAGAAAGTAACGTTACCCAAAAATAATCTTTTCCCTAAACCATACGATTTTTTGATATATCCTTTTTCAACTAAATACGACTTGATTTTAGGACGACAATTACTTGACGAAGGAACTACATCAGTAAATTACGGACCCCGTACAGTTACAATATACGGCCACGTGCACGAAATGATCGATGCCTTCCTTCCTTCAGAAGAAATACATATTCAAGATTCACAGAATAATTCCTTTAGGCTAGACCACTTAAATTCCGAAGAAAAAGCAAATTTGATAACCCTCCTAAAAGAATTCCAGGACCTTCAATATAAGAAGGGAGACCAGCTCACATTCACTAATAACGTAAAACACACTATTAGAACATCCCATAATGACCCAGTATACAGAAAGCCTTACGGATACGCACCCGGACTAGATACGGAAGTAGAAAACCAAATAAAAGAAATGTTAGATCAGGGAATAATCCGAGAAAGCAATTCCCCTTATTGTAGCCCCATTGTAGTAGTACCCAAGAAAACAGACACCTCCGGACAGAAGAAATACAAAATAGCCATAGACTACCGTAACCTCAATGAAATAACAATAGCAGACAAATACCCAATACCAAATATGGACGAAATCTTAAGCAAGTTAGGAGGATGCAACTATTTTACTACAATTGACCTAATCAAAGGGTTTCACCAAATAGAAATGGACCCCGAGTCTATCCCCAAAACAGCCTTCACAACTAAGACAGGGCATTACGAGTATACCCGTATGCCATTTGGACTGAAAAACGCCCCAGCTACCTTCCAACGATGTATGAACGATGTACTTCGTCCACTATTAAATAAAATGTATGGTATACTTGGACGACATTATTGTATTTTCAGCTTCCTTAGAGGAACATCTTCAATCCCTTAGAGCTGTCTTTCAAGCATTATCTAATGCTAATCTAAAACTCCAATTAGATAAATGCGAGTTTTTAAAACACGACACATATTTCTTAGGACATATGGTTTCTCCAGAAGGTATAAGACCTAACCCGGAAAAACTACGAGCAATTGAAAATTACCCCCTTCCTACTAAGCCGAAGGAGATAAAATCATTTTTAGGACTCACAGGCATTTATAGAAAGTTCATACCCCATTTCGCACAGATTGCAAAACCCCTAACAACATGTCTTAAAAAGGACAAAAAAGTAGATAGTAAAAACCCGGAATATATTGAGGCATTCAAAAGGTTAAAACTCCTTATTTCTAACGATCCCATACTTCGATCACCAGACTTCAAGAAAAAATTTGTACTCACAACAGACGCTAGTAATGTAGCTCTAGGAGCAGTACTTTCTCAAGATGGTCACCCCATAAGTTATATTAGCAGAACACTTAACGACCATGAAACAAACTACAGTACGATTGAAAAAGAACTACTAGCTATTGTTTGGGCAACGAAAACGTTTAGACACTATTTGCTAGGTCGACATTTTGAAATAGCAAGTGATCACCAACCGTTGTGCTGGTTGCACAAGATGAAGGAGCCCAACGCTAAATTAACAAGGTGGAAATTCAGACTTGCAGAATACGACTTCGATATTAAATACGTCAAAGGCAAAGAAAATCATGTAGCAGATGCCCTATCCAGGATTACTATAGAGGAAGCGTTCTTTACTGAAGCTACACAGCACAGCGCCCAAGAAGACAACCAGAATTTAATTTCCCTAACAGAAAAAGCGGTAAATAATTACAATAGACAAGTCATTTTCACTAAGGGACCAGAAAAAGTAAAACAGGAGAATTATTATAAGAAAAAGATCATTCATATTTCGTACGAAACACTCACTTATAAAAAAGCCAAACAGTATTTGATAGATTACTTCGTAAACAACCACAGCGCTTTATACATAGACAGCGACGCTGATTTTGAAACAATACAGGCAGCCCATAAAGAAATTATCAACCCAAGCACCACAAAGGTAATTAGAAGCCTAACTTTACTAAAAAACATTAAATCATATGCAGAATTTAAGGAATTAATCCTTCAATCCCATGAAAAGTTATTGCACCCAGGAATCCAGAAAACTAAGAAATTATTTAGTGAAAACTACTTTTTTCCAAATAGCCAACTACAAATCCAAAACATTATAATCGAATGTCAAGTTTGTAATCTAGCAAAGTCAGAGCATAGAAATACCAAAGTCCCATTTAAACTCACGCCAAGTATAGAATTCTGTAGAGACAAATTCGTTATAGATATTTATTCAGCCGAAGGCAAACACTATTTGAGCTGCATAGACACTTATTCAAAATTCGCTACACTAGAGCAGATAAAAACCAAGGACTGGATAGAATGCAAGAACGCCCTGATGCGCATATTTAATCAATTGGGAAAACCGAAGCTATTAAAAGCAGACAGAGATGGTGCATTTTCAAGTCTAGCATTAAAAGAATGGTTAGAAACAGAAGGAGTGGAACTACAGCTAAATACCACGAAAACAGGAGTAGCATATATAGAACGTTTTCATAAGACCATTAACGAAAAAATAAGAATAATCAATACTATGAAAAATACTGAAACAGACCTGAGTAAAATAGAAACTATACTTTATACTTACAATCACAAAACAAAACAGGACACCACGGGACAAACGCCCGCTCACATATTCTTATACGCAGGACAACCTACCTTGAACACGCAGGAACTAAAGAGAACTAAAATAGACAAATTAAACAAAGCTAGAGAAGACCACGATATCGACACAAGATACAGAAAAGGACCATTACAAAAAGGCAAATTGGACAACCCATATAAACCAACCAAAAACGTAGAACAAACAGACCCTGACCATTACAAAATTACTAATAGAAACAGAGCTATGCATTACTACAAAACACAATTCAAAAAACGAAAGAAAATTAATCAAACCCATACCCCGACTCAAATGGCTACCAGTTAGACTACACAGATTCACAATTATATTTTGAAAAAGAAAACAAAGTGTATAGTAATGAAAATAAAGAAATAAACAATGAATGTGTCACCAATATAATTAAGCACCTAAATCCAATCTGTAATTTTAAGCCAATACCCACAAATGAATTAATAAAATATATAGAATAATGATGTATACAAAACTAAAATTAAGAAAAAACCAAAATGGAATGGAATGGAAGAAGTTCCACTACCCTTACTATATCCATTAATACCAGCCCAAGTATAGGCTTATCTTTAAGGGAAGGGAAGTGACGTATTCACGCCAACTCATCACGCTCAGTTAATTGAATATTCGCGCCACCCAAACTGGGCCGCTCTTGGTAAACGGATTCCCAAGCCTGACCTAGCAGTTTCGTCTGCTCTCTCTAAAGCTCTCCTTAACGTAAACATCCAAGAACATCACATGATTTTACCGTTTAAAGCTATTTTCTGCGTTATCTGCGTGTCGATCGTCTATTACTTCACTTCACAACCTTGGGAGATATTCCGTTTTTTTCCTATTCCTTATTTCTGTAACCCATAGAGGCCCCTCCTCAATCTCACTCACATTTGAAATCAGTCTTAAGTTGAAAGTTATACCGTAAAGTTCAATAAGTCTAAAACCGATATTTAATAAAAACCAAAAGCGAATTTATTCAGTGTTTAATTTATTTCGGAGTTGATCCTAGTTTAAATACGGATCATTTGTTCGACTTGAAAAATAAAAACTATTTAACTTTCAGCGTTGATCTTAGTTTAAATACGGATCATTTGTTCGGCTCAATTAAAAAACTATTTAACTGGCGCAGTCGGTAGGATAACTCAAAGATTGCTTGATGCGAAAATATAAAATTTTTAATTCCTGTAATCTGTGTTATCCGCCAAAGAACTTACGTAGTGTTACTGTGAAAGTGAAGTGTTGACCATTAATACGCCTACACTTAAAAGAACAGTGAGACACATCTGTTTAAACAACAGTGAACTTCCAACATTTACCGGAGCTATAAATCCAGAAATTTTTTTTGGTTACTCCGAACAAGTGAATTGCTGGAAAATAAAAAATAAAAAAAAAGAACCTAAAACTAAATATATTAAGGAATTACCAAATAAGTGAAAAATTAAAATCTAAGTGAATCAAAACATAAGGAAGTAAACCCAAATCAATCAGTTAAAAAAAAAAATCTTTAATACGAACTATTAAATAAGTGCATATAAAACAAAACTATATACACTTAAAGAAAATATATATCTAAATAAACTCTATCTAAGCTCAACGGAAAATAACAAAAGAAATAAATCTTAACGTGTTTTCAAGAGAGGAGAGTTATAGACTTCAAACGTAACATAAGTGAAAAATCAATAAGAGTGAATAATATTTAAATGAAGACAAACAAAAAACTGAAGATATAAAGTTTGAATAAATTAAAAATAAACTAAAACTATACAATACAAAAATAAAATTAACAATAATAAAATTATGAAATAACCGCTACTCACGAAACATCAGAAACTATAAACATTTAAAAACAAAAAAAGAAAGAAACCAACAATTTTGTACTCTAATAAAAAAAAAAAAAAATGGCAGTAGCAGCACCAAGCCCAATAATGCTGTCCGACTCGAACATGATTCAAGTTGAACGACAAATAAATGGAGTCGAACACTTCAACGGGGACCCACAGACCCTGTATACGTTCATCAGCCGCATCGATTTCATCCTGGCACTATATCAAACGACCGACGAACGGCAGAAGCTCACCATCTTCGGACACATTGAGCGCAACATCGCGGGAGAGGTCATCCGCACACTAGGAGTTACGAACCTCACCACCTGGACGGAACTCAGGACTCATCTGATCCTGAACTACAAACCCCAGAGACCAAATCATCTACTATTGGAGGACTTCCGGAATACCCAATTCCGAGGTAACGTTCGTGAATTTTTAGAAGAAGCCGAACGTAGACGGCAGATATTAACAAATAAGTTAGACTTAGAAAGCGACACTGCAGAAACTGCCCTGTATAACCAACTAATACGAACCAGTATAGAAACATTAATTCTAAGATTACCAACTCACATACAGTTAAGAATAGTTAAATGCGAAATTCCGAATTTAAGATCATTAATAAATATATTGCAAGAAAAGGGAATTTATGAAATAGCAACTACATACAAGAACAATACAAAGCCAGTCTCAAATCCCATTAAATCACCTAACAATGCTACTCACAGACAAACAACTAACTACTATAATCATACAACACCATTCCAACCATCATACAACGCCATGTATCAACCAATTCGCCAACCAATTTCATATATACCACCTCAATTACCCAGAACTAACCCTAATCCGTTTTCCCAATACCAATACCGTCAACTTCACCCTCATCCTAACGTATCTGTTATAGCTCAACCTAGACCATTGAATCGTCAACATACATTTGACCAGAACCGACCAGGACTTAATTATTCAAACGCACTAAATACAAGAGAAAATACCATATAACGACCGGTGGACCAGCACTAAAGAGACAACGACCGTCTGACAGTGGACAATCACGTATGAGTTTTGATGAGGCTCGTTACCAAGAAGAATTAGACCAAACTCATCAACAGTTCAATCCTTACATGCATTACGGGAATCATCCCCAATATCCTTTCGATCTTTACATGCCTTACGGGCCGCCCCCAACAACATCCCGATTTATTACATGCCTTACGACCCCCCACAACAACATCCGGTTGGCATACAAGAGATGGCAGAGGCACGAGAAGAGCCAACTGAACCTCCTATGGAATTAATAACAGAAGCTGAAACGGCTGAGAATTTTCGGCCCCAAGCCTCGGAACAAGCCAATTCATAATTATTAAACACAAAGGACTCAATTTAAAATGCTTAATAGACACAGGCTCAACAGTAAATATGGCCACTCAAAATTTTTTCAAATTACCAATCCATGAGATAGCAAAGAAAATAAACTCAAGTAATGGCCAGTTCATTGCACAAAAGAAAGTAACGTTACCCAAAAATAATCTTTTCCCTAAACCATACGATTTTTTGATATATCCTTTTTCAACTAAATACGACTTGATTTTAGGACGACAATTACTTGACGAAGGAACTACATCAGTAAATTACGGACCCCGTACAGTTACAATATACGGCCACGTGCACGAAATGATCGATGCCTTCCTTCCTTCAGAAGAAATACATATTCAAGATTCACAGAATAATTCCTTTAGGCTAGACCACTTAAATTCCGAAGAAAAAGCAAATTTGATAACCCTCCTAAAAGAATTCCAGGACCTTCAATATAAGAAGGGAGACCAGCTCACATTCACTAATAACGTAAAACACACTATTAGAACATCCCATAATGACCCAGTATACAGAAAGCCTTACGGATACGCACCCGGACTAGATACGGAAGTAGAAAACCAAATAAAAGAAATGTTAGATCAGGGAATAATCCGAGAAAGCAATTCCCCTTATTGTAGCCCCATTGTAGTAGTACCCAAGAAAACAGACACCTCCGGACAGAAGAAATACAGAATAGCCATAGACTACCGTAACCTCAATGAAATAACAATAGCAGACAAATACCCAATACCAAATATGGACGAAATCTTAAGCAAGTTAGGAGGATGCAACTATTTTACTACAATTGACTTAATCAAAGGGTTTCACCAAATAGAAATGGACCCCGAGTCTATCCCCAAAACAGCCTTCACAACTAAGACAGGGCATTACGAGTATACCCGTATGCCATTTGGACTGAAAAACGCCCCAGCTACCTTCCAACGATGTATGAACGATGTACTTCGTCCACTATTAAATAAAATCTGTATGGTATACTTGGACGACATTATTGTATTTTCAGCTTCCTTAGAGGAACATCTTCAATCCCTTAGAGCTGTCTTTCAAGCATTATCTAATGCTAATCTAAAACTCCAATTAGATAAATGCGAGTTTTTAAAACACGACACATATTTCTTAGGACATATGGTTTCTCCAGAAGGTATAAGACCTAACCCGGAAAAACTACGAGCAATTGAAAATTACCCCCTTCCTACTAAGCCGAAGGAGATAAAATCATTTTTAGGACTCACAGGTTTTTATAGAAAGTTCATACCCCATTTCGCACAGATTGCAAAACCCCTAACCACATGTCTTAAAAAGGACAAAAAAGTAGATAGTAAAAACCCGGAATATATTGAGGCATTCAAAAGGTTAAAACTCCTTATTTCTAACGATCCCATACTTCGATCACCAGACTTCAAGAAAAAATTTGTACTCACAACAGACGCTAGTAATGTAGCTCTAGGAGCAGTACTTTCTCAAGATGGTCACCCCATAAGTTATATTAGCAGAACACTTAACGACCATGAAACAAACTACAGTACGATTGAAAAAGAACTACTAGCTATTGTTTGGGCAACGAAAACGTTTAGACACTATTTGCTAGGTCGACATTTTGAAATAGCAAGTGATCACCAACCGTTGTGCTGGTTGCACAAGATGAAGGAGCCCAACGCTAAATTAACAAGGTGGAAATTCAGACTTGCAGAATACGACTTCGATATTAAATACGTCAAAGGCAAAGAAAATCATGTAGCAGATGCCCTATCCAGGATTACTATAGAGGAAGCGTTCTTTACTGAAGCTACACAGCACAGCGCCCAAGAAGACAACCAGAATTTAATTTCCCTAACAGAAAAAGCGGTAAATAATTACAATAGACAAGTCATTTTCACTAAGGGACCAGAAAAAGTAAAACAGGAGAATTATTATAAGAAAAAGATCATTCATATTTCGTACGAAACACTCACTTATAAAAAAGCCAAACAGTATTTGATAGATTACTTCGTAAACAACCACAGCGCTTTATACATAGACAGCGACGCTGATTTTGAAACAATACAGGCAGCCCATAAAGAAATTATCAACCCAAGCACCACAAAGGTAATTAGAAGCCTAACTTTACTAAAAAACATTAAATCATATGCAGAATTTAAGGAATTAATCCTTCAATCCCATGAAAAGTTATTGCACCCAGGAATCCAGAAAACTAAGAAATTATTTAGTGAAAACTACTTTTTTCCAAATAGCCAACTACAAATCCAAAACATTATAATCGAATGTCAAGTTTGTAATCTAGCAAAGTCAGAGCATAGAAATACCAAAGTCCCATTTAAACTCACGCCAAGTATAGAATTCTGTAGAGACAAATTCGTTATAGATATTTATTCAGCCGAAGGCAAACACTATTTGAGCTGCATAGACACTTATTCAAAATTTGCTACACTAGAGCAGATAAAAACCAAGGACTGGATAGAATGCAAGAACGCCCTGATGCGCATATTTAATCAATTGGGAAAACCGAAGCTATTAAAAGCAGACAGAGATGGTGCATTTTCAAGTCTAGCATTAAAAGAATGGTTAGAAACAGAAGGAGTGGAACTACAGCTAAATACCACGAAAACAGGAGTAGCATATATAGAACGTTTTCATAAGACCATTAACGAAAAAATAAGAATAATCAATACTATGAAAAATACTGAAACAGACCTGAGTAAAATAGAAACTATACTTTATACTTACAATCACAAAACAAAACAGGACACCACGGGACAAACGCCCGCTCACATATTCTTATACGCAGGACAACCTACCTTGAACACGCAGGAACTAAAGAGAACTAAAATAGACAAATTAAACAAAGCTAGAGAAGACCACGATATCGACACAAGATACAGAAAAGGACCATTACAAAAAGGCAAATTGGACAACCCATATAAACCAACCAAAAACGTAGAACAAACAGACCCTGACCATTACAAAATTACTAATAGAAAAAGAGCTATGCATTACTACAAAACACAATTCAAAAAACGAAAGAAAATTAATCAAACCCATACCCCGACTCAAATGGCTACCAGTTAGACTACACAGATTCACAATTATATTTTGAAAAAGAAAACAAAGTGTATAGTAATGAAAATAAAGAAATAAACAATGAATGTGTCACCAATATAATTAAGCACCTAAATCCAATCTGTAATTTTAAGCCAATACCCACAAATGAATTAATAAAATATATAGAATAATGATGTATACAAAACTAAAATTAAGAAAAAACCAAAATGGAATGGAATGGAAGAAGTTCCACTACCCTTACTATATCCATTAATACCAGCCCAAGTATAGGCTTATCTTTAAGGGAAGGGAAGTGACGTATTCACGCCAACTCATCACGCTCAGTTAATTGAATATTCGCGCCACCCAAACTGGGCCGCTCTTGGTAAACGGATTCCCAAGCCTGACCTAGCAGTTTCGTCTGCTCTCTCTAAAGCTCTCCTTAACGTAAACATCCAAGAACATCACATGATTTTACCGTTTAAAGCTATTTTCTGCGTTATCTGCGTGTCGATCGTCTATTACTTCACTTCACAACCTTGGGAGATATTCCGTTTTTTTCCTATTCCTTATTTCTGTAACCCATAGAGGCCCCTCCTCAATCTCACTCACATTTGAAATCAGTCTTAAGTTGAAAGTTATACCGTAAAGTTCAATAAGTCTAAAACCGATATTTAATAAAAACCAAAAGCGAATTTATTCAATGTTTAATTTATTTCGGAGTTGATCCTAGTTTAAATACGGATCATTTGTTCGACTTGAAAAATAAAAACTATTTAACTTTCAGCGTTGATCTTAGTTTAAATACGGATCATTTGTTCGGCTCAATTAAAAAACTATTTAACTGGCGCAGTCGGTAGGATAACTCAAAGATTGCTTGATGCGAAAATATAAAATTTTTAATTCCTGTAATCTGTGTTATCCGCCAAAGAACTTACGTAGTGTTACTGTGAAAGTGAAGTGTTGACCATTAATACGCCTACACTTAAAAGAACAGTGAGACACATCTGTTTAAACAACAGTGAACTTCCAACATTTACCGGAGCTATAAATCCAGAAATTTTTTTTGGTTACTCCGAACAAGTGAATTGCTGGAAAATAAAAAATAAAAAAAAAGAACCTAAAACTAAATATATTAAGGAATTACCAAATAAGTGAAAAATTAAAATCTAAGTGAATCAAAACATAAGGAAGTAAACCCAAATCAATCAGTTAAAAAAAAAATCTTTAATACGAACTATTAAATAAGTGCATATAAAACAAAACTATATACACTTAAAGAAAATATATATCTAAATAAACTCTATCTAAGCTCAACGGAAAATAACAAAAGAAATAAATCTTAACGTGTTTTCAAGAGAGGAGAGTTATAGACTTCAAACGTAACATAAGTGAAAAATCAATAAGAGTGAATAATATTTAAATGAAGACAAACAAAAAACTGAAGATATAAAGTTTGAATAAATTAAAAATAAACTAAAACTATACAATACAAAAATAAAATTAACAATAATAAAATTATGAAATAACCGCTACTCACGAAACATCAGAAACTATAAACATTTAAAAACAAAAAAAGAAAGAAACCAACAATTTTGTACTCTAATAAAAAAAAAAAAAAAATGGCAGTAGCAGCACCAAGCCCAATAATGCTGTCCGACTCGAACATGATTCAAGTTGAACGACAAATAAATGGAGTCGAACACTTCAACGGGGACCCACAGACCCTGTATACGTTCATCAGCCGCATCGATTTCATCCTGGCACTATATCAAACGACCGACGAACGGCAGAAGCTCACCATCTTCGGACACATTGAGCGCAACATCGCGGGAGAGGTCATCCGCACACTAGGAGTTACGAACCTCACCACCTGGACGGAACTCAGGACTCATCTGATCCTGAACTACAAACCCCAGAGACCAAATCATCTACTATTGGAGGACTTCCGGAATACCCAATTCCGAGGTAACGTTCGTGAATTTTTAGAAGAAGCCGAACGTAGACGGCAGATATTAACAAATAAGTTAGACTTAGAAAGCGACACTGCAGAAACTGCCCTGTATAACCAACTAATACGAACCAGTATAGAAACATTAATTCTAAGATTACCAACTCACATACAGTTAAGAATAGTTAAATGCGAAATTCCGAATTTAAGATCATTAATAAATATATTGCAAGAAAAGGGAATTTATGAAATAGCAACTACATACAAGAACAATACAAAGCCAGTCTCAAATCCCATTAAATCACCTAACAATGCTACTCACAGACAAACAACTAACTACTATAATCATACAACACCATTCCAACCATCATACAACGCCATGTATCAACCAATTCGCCAACCAATTTCATATATACCACCTCAATTACCCAGAACTAACCCTAATCCGTTTTCCCAATACCAATACCGTCAACTTCACCCTCATCCTAACGTATCTGTTATAGCTCAACCTAGACCATTGAATCGTCAACATACATTTGACCAGAACCGACCAGGACTTAATTATTCAAACGCACTAAATACAAGAGAAAATACCATATAACGACCGGTGGACCAGCACTAAAGAGACAACGACCGTCTGACAGTGGACAATCACGTATGAGTTTTGATGAGGCTCGTTACCAAGAAGAATTAGACCAAACTCATCAACAGTTCAATCCTTACATGCATTACGGGAATCATCCCCAATATCCTTTCGATCTTTACATGCCTTACGGGCCGCCCCCAACAACATCCCGATTTATTACATGCCTTACGACCCCCCACAACAACATCCGGTTGGCATACAAGAGATGGCAGAGGCACGAGAAGAGCCAACTGAACCTCCTATGGAATTAATAACAGAAGCTGAAACGGCTGAGAATTTTCGGCCCCAAGCCTCGGAACAAGCCAATTCATAATTATTAAACACAAAGGACTCAATTTAAAATGCTTAATAGACACAGGCTCAACAGTAAATATGGCCACTCAAAATTTTTTCAAATTACCAATCCATGAGATAGCAAAGAAAATAAACTCAAGTAATGGCCAGTTCATTGCACAAAAGAAAGTAACGTTACCCAAAAATAATCTTTTCCCTAAACCATACGATTTTTTGATATATCCTTTTTCAACTAAATACGACTTGATTTTAGGACGACAATTACTTGACGAAGGAACTACATCAGTAAATTACGGACCCCGTACAGTTACAATATACGGCCACGTGCACGAAATGATCGATGCCTTCCTTCCTTCAGAAGAAATACATATTCAAGATTCACAGAATAATTCCTTTAGGCTAGACCACTTAAATTCCGAAGAAAAAGCAAATTTGATAACCCTCCTAAAAGAATTCCAGGACCTTCAATATAAGAAGGGAGACCAGCTCACATTCACTAATAACGTAAAACACACTATTAGAACATCCCATAATGACCCAGTATACAGAAAGCCTTACGGATACGCACCCGGACTAGATACGGAAGTAGAAAACCAAATAAAAGAAATGTTAGATCAGGGAATAATCCGAGAAAGCAATTCCCCTTATTGTAGCCCCATTGTAGTAGTACCCAAGAAAACAGACACCTCCGGACAGAAGAAATACAGAATAGCCATAGACTACCGTAACCTCAATGAAATAACAATAGCAGACAAATACCCAATACCAAATATGGACGAAATCTTAAGCAAGTTAGGAGGATGCAACTATTTTACTACAATTGACTTAATCAAAGGGTTTCACCAAATAGAAATGGACCCCGAGTCTATCCCCAAAACAGCCTTCACAACTAAGACAGGGCATTACGAGTATACCCGTATGCCATTTGGACTGAAAAACGCCCCAGCTACCTTCCAACGATGTATGAACGATGTACTTCGTCCACTATTAAATAAAATCTGTATGGTATACTTGGACGACATTATTGTATTTTCAGCTTCCTTAGAGGAACATCTTCAATCCCTTAGAGCTGTCTTTCAAGCATTATCTAATGCTAATCTAAAACTCCAATTAGATAAATGCGAGTTTTTAAAACACGACACATATTTCTTAGGACATATGGTTTCTCCAGAAGGTATAAGACCTAACCCGGAAAAACTACGAGCAATTGAAAATTACCCCCTTCCTACTAAGCCGAAGGAGATAAAATCATTTTTAGGACTCACAGGTTTTTATAGAAAGTTCATACCCCATTTCGCACAGATTGCAAAACCCCTAACCACATGTCTTAAAAAGGACAAAAAAGTAGATAGTAAAAACCCGGAATATATTGAGGCATTCAAAAGGTTAAAACTCCTTATTTCTAACGATCCCATACTTCGATCACCAGACTTCAAGAAAAAATTTGTACTCACAACAGACGCTAGTAATGTAGCTCTAGGAGCAGTACTTTCTCAAGATGGTCACCCCATAAGTTATATTAGCAGAACACTTAACGACCATGAAACAAACTACAGTACGATTGAAAAAGAACTACTAGCTATTGTTTGGGCAACGAAAACGTTTAGACACTATTTGCTAGGTCGACATTTTGAAATAGCAAGTGATCACCAACCGTTGTGCTGGTTGCACAAGATGAAGGAGCCCAACGCTAAATTAACAAGGTGGAAATTCAGACTTGCAGAATACGACTTCGATATTAAATACGTCAAAGGCAAAGAAAATCATGTAGCAGATGCCCTATCCAGGATTACTATAGAGGAAGCGTTCTTTACTGAAGCTACACAGCACAGCGCCCAAGAAGACAACCAGAATTTAATTTCCCTAACAGAAAAAGCGGTAAATAATTACAATAGACAAGTCATTTTCACTAAGGGACCAGAAAAAGTAAAACAGGAGAATTATTATAAGAAAAAGATCATTCATATTTCGTACGAAACACTCACTTATAAAAAAGCCAAACAGTATTTGATAGATTACTTCGTAAACAACCACAGCGCTTTATACATAGACAGCGACGCTGATTTTGAAACAATACAGGCAGCCCATAAAGAAATTATCAACCCAAGCACCACAAAGGTAATTAGAAGCCTAACTTTACTAAAAAACATTAAATCATATGCAGAATTTAAGGAATTAATCCTTCAATCCCATGAAAAGTTATTGCACCCAGGAATCCAGAAAACTAAGAAATTATTTAGTGAAAACTACTTTTTTCCAAATAGCCAACTACAAATCCAAAACATTATAATCGAATGTCAAGTTTGTAATCTAGCAAAGTCAGAGCATAGAAATACCAAAGTCCCATTTAAACTCACGCCAAGTATAGAATTCTGTAGAGACAAATTCGTTATAGATATTTATTCAGCCGAAGGCAAACACTATTTGAGCTGCATAGACACTTATTCAAAATTTGCTACACTAGAGCAGATAAAAACCAAGGACTGGATAGAATGCAAGAACGCCCTGATGCGCATATTTAATCAATTGGGAAAACCGAAGCTATTAAAAGCAGACAGAGATGGTGCATTTTCAAGTCTAGCATTAAAAGAATGGTTAGAAACAGAAGGAGTGGAACTACAGCTAAATACCACGAAAACAGGAGTAGCATATATAGAACGTTTTCATAAGACCATTAACGAAAAAATAAGAATAATCAATACTATGAAAAATACTGAAACAGACCTGAGTAAAATAGAAACTATACTTTATACTTACAATCACAAAACAAAACAGGACACCACGGGACAAACGCCCGCTCACATATTCTTATACGCAGGACAACCTACCTTGAACACGCAGGAACTAAAGAGAACTAAAATAGACAAATTAAACAAAGCTAGAGAAGACCACGATATCGACACAAGATACAGAAAAGGACCATTACAAAAAGGCAAATTGGACAACCCATATAAACCAACCAAAAACGTAGAACAAACAGACCCTGACCATTACAAAATTACTAATAGAAAAAGAGCTATGCATTACTACAAAACACAATTCAAAAAACGAAAGAAAATTAATCAAACCCATACCCCGACTCAAATGGCTACCAGTTAGACTACACAGATTCACAATTATATTTTGAAAAAGAAAACAAAGTGTATAGTAATGAAAATAAAGAAATAAACAATGAATGTGTCACCAATATAATTAAGCACCTAAATCCAATCTGTAATTTTAAGCCAATACCCACAAATGAATTAATAAAATATATAGAATAATGATGTATACAAAACTAAAATTAAGAAAAAACCAAAATGGAATGGAATGGAAGAAGTTCCACTACCCTTACTATATCCATTAATACCAGCCCAAGTATAGGCTTATCTTTAAGGGAAGGGAAGTGACGTATTCACGCCAACTCATCACGCTCAGTTAATTGAATATTCGCGCCACCCAAACTGGGCCGCTCTTGGTAAACGGATTCCCAAGCCTGACCTAGCAGTTTCGTCTGCTCTCTCTAAAGCTCTCCTTAACGTAAACATCCAAGAACATCACATGATTTTACCGTTTAAAGCTATTTTCTGCGTTATCTGCGTGTCGATCGTCTATTACTTCACTTCACAACCTTGGGAGATATTCCGTTTTTTTCCTATTCCTTATTTCTGTAACCCATAGAGGCCCCTCCTCAATCTCACTCACATTTGAAATCAGTCTTAAGTTGAAAGTTATACCGTAAAGTTCAATAAGTCTAAAACCGATATTTAATAAAAACCAAAAGCGAATTTATTCAATGTTTAATTTATTTCGGAGTTGATCCTAGTTTAAATACGGATCATTTGTTCGACTTGAAAAATAAAAACTATTTAACTTTCAGCGTTGATCTTAGTTTAAATACGGATCATTTGTTCGGCTCAATTAAAAAACTATTTAACTGGCGCAGTCGGTAGGATAACTCAAAGATTGCTTGATGCGAAAATATAAAATTTTTAATTCCTGTAATCTGTGTTATCCGCCAAAGAACTTACGTAGTGTTACTGTGAAAGTGAAGTGTTGACCATTAATACGCCTACACTTAAAAGAACAGTGAGACACATCTGTTTAAACAACAGTGAACTTCCAACATTTACCGGAGCTATAAATCCAGAAATTTTTTTTGGTTACTCCGAACAAGTGAATTGCTGGAAAATAAAAAATAAAAAAAAAGAACCTAAAACTAAATATATTAAGGAATTACCAAATAAGTGAAAAATTAAAATCTAAGTGAATCAAAACATAAGGAAGTAAACCCAAATCAATCAGTTAAAAAAAAAATCTTTAATACGAACTATTAAATAAGTGCATATAAAACAAAACTATATACACTTAAAGAAAATATATATCTAAATAAACTCTATCTAAGCTCAACGGAAAATAACAAAAGAAATAAATCTTAACGTGTTTTCAAGAGAGGAGAGTTATAGACTTCAAACGTAACATAAGTGAAAAATCAATAAGAGTGAATAATATTTAAATGAAGACAAACAAAAAACTGAAGATATAAAGTTTGAATAAATTAAAAATAAACTAAAACTATACAATACAAAAATAAAATTAACAATAATAAAATTATGAAATAACCGCTACTCACGAAACATCAGAAACTATAAACATTTAAAAACAAAAAAAGAAAGAAACCAACAATTTTGTACTCTAATAAAAAAAAAAAAAAAATGGCAGTAGCAGCACCAAGCCCAATAATGCTGTCCGACTCGAACATGATTCAAGTTGAACGACAAATAAATGGAGTCGAACACTTCAACGGGGACCCACAGACCCTGTATACGTTCATCAGCCGCATCGATTTCATCCTGGCACTATATCAAACGACCGACGAACGGCAGAAGCTCACCATCTTCGGACACATTGAGCGCAACATCGCGGGAGAGGTCATCCGCACACTAGGAGTTACGAACCTCACCACCTGGACGGAACTCAGGACTCATCTGATCCTGAACTACAAACCCCAGAGACCAAATCATCTACTATTGGAGGACTTCCGGAATACCCAATTCCGAGGTAACGTTCGTGAATTTTTAGAAGAAGCCGAACGTAGACGGCAGATATTAACAAATAAGTTAGACTTAGAAAGCGACACTGCAGAAACTGCCCTGTATAACCAACTAATACGAACCAGTATAGAAACATTAATTCTAAGATTACCAACTCACATACAGTTAAGAATAGTTAAATGCGAAATTCCGAATTTAAGATCATTAATAAATATATTGCAAGAAAAGGGAATTTATGAAATAGCAACTACATACAAGAACAATACAAAGCCAGTCTCAAATCCCATTAAATCACCTAACAATGCTACTCACAGACAAACAACTAACTACTATAATCATACAACACCATTCCAACCATCATACAACGCCATGTATCAACCAATTCGCCAACCAATTTCATATATACCACCTCAATTACCCAGAACTAACCCTAATCCGTTTTCCCAATACCAATACCGTCAACTTCACCCTCATCCTAACGTATCTGTTATAGCTCAACCTAGACCATTGAATCGTCAACATACATTTGACCAGAACCGACCAGGACTTAATTATTCAAACGCACTAAATACAAGAGAAAATACCATATAACGACCGGTGGACCAGCACTAAAGAGACAACGACCGTCTGACAGTGGACAATCACGTATGAGTTTTGATGAGGCTCGTTACCAAGAAGAATTAGACCAAACTCATCAACAGTTCAATCCTTACATGCATTACGGGAATCATCCCCAATATCCTTTCGATCTTTACATGCCTTACGGGCCGCCCCCAACAACATCCCGATTTATTACATGCCTTACGACCCCCCACAACAACATCCGGTTGGCATACAAGAGATGGCAGAGGCACGAGAAGAGCCAACTGAACCTCCTATGGAATTAATAACAGAAGCTGAAACGGCTGAGAATTTTCGGCCCCAAGCCTCGGAACAAGCCAATTCATAATTATTAAACACAAAGGACTCAATTTAAAATGCTTAATAGACACAGGCTCAACAGTAAATATGGCCACTCAAAATTTTTTCAAATTACCAATCCATGAGATAGCAAAGAAAATAAACTCAAGTAATGGCCAGTTCATTGCACAAAAGAAAGTAACGTTACCCAAAAATAATCTTTTCCCTAAACCATACGATTTTTTGATATATCCTTTTTCAACTAAATACGACTTGATTTTAGGACGACAATTACTTGACGAAGGAACTACATCAGTAAATTACGGACCCCGTACAGTTACAATATACGGCCACGTGCACGAAATGATCGATGCCTTCCTTCCTTCAGAAGAAATACATATTCAAGATTCACAGAATAATTCCTTTAGGCTAGACCACTTAAATTCCGAAGAAAAAGCAAATTTGATAACCCTCCTAAAAGAATTCCAGGACCTTCAATATAAGAAGGGAGACCAGCTCACATTCACTAATAACGTAAAACACACTATTAGAACATCCCATAATGACCCAGTATACAGAAAGCCTTACGGATACGCACCCGGACTAGATACGGAAGTAGAAAACCAAATAAAAGAAATGTTAGATCAGGGAATAATCCGAGAAAGCAATTCCCCTTATTGTAGCCCCATTGTAGTAGTACCCAAGAAAACAGACACCTCCGGACAGAAGAAATACAGAATAGCCATAGACTACCGTAACCTCAATGAAATAACAATAGCAGACAAATACCCAATACCAAATATGGACGAAATCTTAAGCAAGTTAGGAGGATGCAACTATTTTACTACAATTGACTTAATCAAAGGGTTTCACCAAATAGAAATGGACCCCGAGTCTATCCCCAAAACAGCCTTCACAACTAAGACAGGGCATTACGAGTATACCCGTATGCCATTTGGACTGAAAAACGCCCCAGCTACCTTCCAACGATGTATGAACGATGTACTTCGTCCACTATTAAATAAAATCTGTATGGTATACTTGGACGACATTATTGTATTTTCAGCTTCCTTAGAGGAACATCTTCAATCCCTTAGAGCTGTCTTTCAAGCATTATCTAATGCTAATCTAAAACTCCAATTAGATAAATGCGAGTTTTTAAAACACGACACATATTTCTTAGGACATATGGTTTCTCCAGAAGGTATAAGACCTAACCCGGAAAAACTACGAGCAATTGAAAATTACCCCCTTCCTACTAAGCCGAAGGAGATAAAATCATTTTTAGGACTCACAGGTTTTTATAGAAAGTTCATACCCCATTTCGCACAGATTGCAAAACCCCTAACCACATGTCTTAAAAAGGACAAAAAAGTAGATAGTAAAAACCCGGAATATATTGAGGCATTCAAAAGGTTAAAACTCCTTATTTCTAACGATCCCATACTTCGATCACCAGACTTCAAGAAAAAATTTGTACTCACAACAGACGCTAGTAATGTAGCTCTAGGAGCAGTACTTTCTCAAGATGGTCACCCCATAAGTTATATTAGCAGAACACTTAACGACCATGAAACAAACTACAGTACGATTGAAAAAGAACTACTAGCTATTGTTTGGGCAACGAAAACGTTTAGACACTATTTGCTAGGTCGACATTTTGAAATAGCAAGTGATCACCAACCGTTGTGCTGGTTGCACAAGATGAAGGAGCCCAACGCTAAATTAACAAGGTGGAAATTCAGACTTGCAGAATACGACTTCGATATTAAATACGTCAAAGGCAAAGAAAATCATGTAGCAGATGCCCTATCCAGGATTACTATAGAGGAAGCGTTCTTTACTGAAGCTACACAGCACAGCGCCCAAGAAGACAACCAGAATTTAATTTCCCTAACAGAAAAAGCGGTAAATAATTACAATAGACAAGTCATTTTCACTAAGGGACCAGAACAAGTAAAACAGGAGAATTATTATAAGAAAAAGATCATTCATATTTCGTACGAAACACTCACTTATAAAAAAGCCAAACAGTATTTGATAGATTACTTCGTAAACAACCACAGCGCTTTATACATAGACAGCGACGCTGATTTTGAAACAATACAGGCAGCCCATAAAGAAATTATCAACCCAAGCACCACAAAGGTAATTAGAAGCCTAACTTTACTAAAAAACATTAAATCATATGCAGAATTTAAGGAATTAATCCTTCAATCCCATGAAAAGTTATTGCACCCAGGAATCCAGAAAACTAAGAAATTATTTAGTGAAAACTACTTTTTTCCAAATAGCCAACTACAAATCCAAAACATTATAATCGAATGTCAAGTTTGTAATCTAGCAAAGTCAGAGCATAGAAATACCAAAGTCCCATTTAAACTCACGCCAAGTATAGAATTCTGTAGAGACAAATTCGTTATAGATATTTATTCAGCCGAAGGCAAACACTATTTGAGCTGCATAGACACTTATTCAAAATTTGCTACACTAGAGCAGATAAAAACCAAGGACTGGATAGAATGCAAGAACGCCCTGATGCGCATATTTAATCAATTGGGAAAACCGAAGCTATTAAAAGCAGACAGAGATGGTGCATTTTCAAGTCTAGCATTAAAAGAATGGTTAGAAACAGAAGGAGTGGAACTACAGCTAAATACCACGAAAACAGGAGTAGCATATATAGAACGTTTTCATAAGACCATTAACGAAAAAATAAGAATAATCAATACTATGAAAAATACTGAAACAGACCTGAGTAAAATAGAAACTATACTTTATACTTACAATCACAAAACAAAACAGGACACCACGGGACAAACGCCCGCTCACATATTCTTATACGCAGGACAACCTACCTTGAACACGCAGGAACTAAAGAGAACTAAAATAGACAAATTAAACAAAGCTAGAGAAGACCACGATATCGACACAAGATACAGAAAAGGACCATTACAAAAAGGCAAATTGGACAACCCATATAAACCAACCAAAAACGTAGAACAAACAGACCCTGACCATTACAAAATTACTAATAGAAACAGAGCTATGCATTACTACAAAACACAATTCAAAAAACGAAAGAAAATTAATCAAACCCATACCCCGACTCAAATGGCTACCAGTTAGACTACACAGATTCACAATTATATTTTGAAAAAGAAAACAAAGTGTATAGTAATGAAAATAAAGAAATAAACAATGAATGTGTCACCAATATAATTAAGCACCTAAATCCAATCTGTAATTTTAAGCCAATACCCACAAATGAATTAATAAAATATATAGAATAATGATGTATACAAAACTAAAATTAAGAAAAAACCAAAATGGAATGGAATGGAAGAAGTTCCACTACCCTTACTATATCCATTAATACCAGCCCAAGTATAGGCTTATCTTTAAGGGAAGGGAAGTGACGTATTCACGCCAACTCATCACGCTCAGTTAATTGAATATTCGCGCCACCCAAACTGGTCCGCTCTTGGTAAACGGATTCCCAAGCCTGACCTAGCAGTTTCGTCTGCTCTCTCTAAAGCTCTCCTTAACGTAAACATCCAAGAACATCACATGATTTTACCGTTTAAAGCTATTTTCTGCGTTATCTGCGTGTCGATCGTCTATTACTTCACTTCACAACCTTGGGAGATATTCCGTTTTTTTCCTATTCCTTATTTCTGTAACCCATAGAGGCCCCTCCTCAATCTCACTCACATTTGAAATCAGTCTTAAGTTGAAAGTTATACCGTAAAGTTCAATAAGTCTAAAACCGATATTTAATAAAAACCAAAACCGAATTTATTCAGTGTTTAATTTATTTCGGAGTTGATCCTAGTTTAAATACGGATCATTTGTTCGACTTGAAAAATAAAAACTATTTAACTTTCAGCGTTGATCTTAGTTTAAATACGGATCATTTGTTCGGCTCAATTAAAAAACTATTTAACTATATATATATGTATATACATATATTTTGTGCAAATAAGTGCAAGATTTGCGTGTTCTTCTTCTTCCCACTCTCGTTCGTTTCCTGCGTTTGTGTCATTTTTTTTCTCTTCTCTTTTCTTCCTTCATTGTGAGTAAAAAGGAAAGGGAGGAGAGAGACAAGCGACAAGGCAGCGAGGTGTGAGTTAATGAGAGCGATTGGTGAGTGGTGGAGAGAGTAACATAAAAAAAAGTTCTAAGCACAGACAGTGTTGGCACACATAACTTTTGCGAAAAAAAAACTGACAGCGTAGGCACACATAATTTTTGAAAAAAAATAAAGCGAACTTTAAGTCACTGCCAGTACTTCTAGTACAGGGATTATTTATAATTCAAGCAAGGGACGGTTTGCGCCTCGCGTTCACCTGGGAGCCTTAGCCTCGTCTTCGTCACTCAAAAGATCTCAGCTTACTGAAACGGTGACCTCAGATATAGACAAAGATGTGCTCCTCCTAGCCACTGCCACTGTGTTGGTAAATAACCGTTCAGGAACTTTTGTTTCTTGCCGTGCTGTACTCTCCCTCCCCGCTGCACATGATAACGTACCGATTTTAAAACTTGCATCAGCTTAGAAAAACAAGTCGTCCGCTTGTGTTACAGGAATAGGTTTATCTAGTTTTGAGACAGATGGTTTGTCAGTTAACTTAACAATTCGATCTCAAGCCTCGACTTCTATCACTGCTGTTATTGCTTCCAATATAACTGAACATCAGCCCAACTTTAACATCGACATTTACAACTGGAACATACCTCGCGGATCTGGAGTTCAATCGCCCCAGCGCGCTATGGTCCGAAATTCGTTTTTTTTGGCATAAAGTCAAAATTTTTATGTCAATATATCGTCCTTTAGCAATTATTTTCTAATAGAAAATTAATCATATAAATAAAAACCAAAAACAAAATTGACCGAAAGCTTCACTAAATCGTTTTATGAGCTTTTAAAGGTGAAGTGTTGAACAGCTGATTGAGAGAAAGCAATTTCCGAAAAATTACTTGCTTACTTTTGCATGTGGTATGATCGTTAATACGCATCCATAAATTATAGTAAAATATGGAAAATAAATGCCAAGGTATGATGTTTTTAACGTATGTAGGTAATATATGTGTAGTTGTACTGTTTTTGTGTTGTGTAACGTTCAATTTATGTGTATTTTAACAGAAAAATCTAACCTGTCCCCTGTGTTTCGTGGAGTATAACTAAAATTCTGACAATTTCTGACATATGTTAAAAACGTCAGTTTGTACCTTTAACTATTGTCTTTGACGGTAAAGTAATATCTTTTGCCCATTTTTGCTTGTTTTCTTAAAAATTTGATTTTATATAGGCAAGTTCGAGTTCAGACATAGCGACCTCCTGGACATTTGGAGGCGTAACAATAGGCAAATAAGTTATGTTTCAGATTACGTTTATTCCGAAATCAACAACAATAATCTGGAATCGAAAAAGACAAAAGAGGTTGACAAAAGAGGTTACAATTTGAATTAAAACTGCCCGAGTGTAACAGACAACTAGACCGATTTACTTCCAAAGATACCAAGTGGATGGCGTCTCAGATAAGAATTCTTATTAGTGATCTTGAAAACTCCAAGACACCCAAGCAAATGAGACGCCGAAACTTATCTTACCAATATGCAGGAGAAAGATTAAAAAGGAAACTGAAAATGCGAGTGAAGACCGGAATAAACTTTACAAAACGGACCGACTTTCACATGCAAGGAAAAATAGTCAGATCAATAGGATGAGTGATATTTTCCACAGAGCGATTGATTCCTCGGACCCACTATTATCAACAATTTGTTTAAAAGAAAGAGAAAGAAAAAATAGAAAAAACCACTTCCGAAGGCAGTAATAAGTCTTTTGGAAACACAGTCTAATTCTAAACCTGATCCATGATGCTATGCGTTTAACAATTCAGACTTCTGCCGGGATTGCCTCTAATTGAAAAGTCTCGCTTAGACTGGGTTGTTTCCGGAGGCTGCAGTCGCTCCAATGGCAAGGCTTTAATATCATCATGCGCAGGTGTTCCGCCCAAGGAGGAAACGACTTGAGGTGCTACTTCGGCGGTTTTGGTAGGTGAAGAGTTGCGCCGAGCCCATTGTTTGTGCTACTAGGGAATACATCGACTGTGAAGCGCATTTCGTTAAACACTTTGCTCGCTGGCCGGCTGGAGATTATTCTGCTCGATGGCCAGCCAAGTTCAGTTTAGATCTGTTGGCGGAATCATACCAGCAAGATCAGCACAGATTCATATTTTTTAAGAGAAAACTAGAGCATCGCCCAGTCTTTAAGGACCAATACTAGGCTTTTATTGGGACGTACTTGCAAATGGCACATCGCATCCAGTTGCAATCACAGGAGATATCTGTAAAATGTACCGGTGTATCAGGGATTCCCCTGAAGATAGCTACATGCAGTGCCTTGTGTGGAGAGATTTTCCTCAATATGATCTGAGCGTGTTAAAGCTGGAAGCTTTTAAGTATGGCACGAAGCCTGCTTCCTACCTAGCTGTGAGGTCGATTCATCAATTGTCTATGGATGAGGAGGCGGCATTTCACTGGGAGTTGAGATTCTTCGATGTGACTTTTATGTTGGTTATTTGATATCTAGCGCTGATATCAGCTCCAAAAAAGAAGAAATCAACATAATACATCAGACGTCCGCGCACTTGTCCAGAGCCACTTTTAAACTAAGGAAGTGGTGCTCAAATGTACCGGATGTTTTGGAAGAAGTTCCGGAAGATGATAAGGAGTATTTTTGAAGTTTAATGATGGAGGCGATTTTACAAACACACGGGATCCGGTGTCTGATCAGCTGTTCCCATATTCTCATATTCATCACTTCAATCAACAGCAAGGCCATGCCGACTTTCAGTTTTATCCGCAATCTCTCGGTTCTACGATCACAAAGTCTAATATCTTTCTTCATTTGTACCAAACCGAGTGGCTGCAATTCAGGAGTGGTGAAATGGAATGGCTCTACATTCACACTGCTTTAAAAACGGCAGTAAGAGCTCTTCCCAGCTAGCTTAACGACTCCCCTTTGTGGACTCATGGACGGCTCTTTCTGAGCAGCCCCATAACTTTCAAAGGGATCCCAGAGCCATGCTCTAGAGACAGGCGAGCACAACAACATTTGTGGCTTTGCTAAAGGTAGATTTTCCGCTGTTCTTTTATCTTTTTTTTCCATTTCCTAAATCTTAATTCTGCATCCTATAATTCTTTTAATTTTTTTTTTTTTCATGTAGCACTCAAGTCTTTTTTAATAGTGTATAGTTAGCGCGAGGGCCTGATTGAGATCTCTAACACTTGAAGGCGACTAGCTAGTGCTGGACCCGATACTGTGCACCGAAAATACAGATCCCTAGAATCCAGACACTTCGATCGAACGTTTCATACTTCAGTTATAATTCAATATTATTAACTAAGAAAAGTGCCACTTTAGCTAGTCTAAATAATTCTTGGATAACAGTTTTGTGAGTATTAGTATCAGCGACGTTACTATTCGGAGACGACTACTGAATCTAAATTTCAATGTGACTTTAGCTTTTTGGCATTTTTGACATTTTTCTGTGTTTCTTTTATTTGTTTAGACATAGCTTTCCAATAGTAATGTCTTTTGATCTAAGACAAGGTATTTTAAATGCCTGTACGTCCTTCCTGTATTGGATCGTCATGTAGCGTAGACAAAATTGCTTCATTTTCGGTAATTACTAGCTATTGTCTTACTTTTCTCAATACACTGTTGCCCATTTTTTTTAAATGAGCAATTGAAACGTAATCAAAGATATTTTCCCACGGTGGCACTTTAAATTGACTGATTTTGTATATACCGGCCTATTTTTCAAGCATTAGAAAAAATGTATCTATTTTTTGTATATCAATCATCAACATTATATCTTTCAGTAATTATTTTTCCATGATTAAGACAAAATAGCATAGAACATAGCTTTTTTGGATTTGTTCATCTACCTCAATAAATTATATATATATAGTGACATTAAACCTAAATTTTAAAAAGAATTACTCTTTAAAAGCCTCACAGCAAATGTTAAAGGATAAGAAGCTTAACTTATCGATAAACATAAATGTAAAGCTTCGTTGAACTTTGAAGTTTGCTGGGCCATAGGAATAATTGTATAAATCACTTATTAGGTGACTCAGATGAAATGAACTAAATATAAGTCTATAAAATAAAAATTATAATTAAAAAACCAGAGAGAATGCTACAGTCGACTTTACCGAATATCTGATAGCCGTTACTCAGCTAGTGCGAACGCGTAATTTCATAATTTTTATGGGATACCGGTAGATATTGGTGAATAAAATGGGAAAAAAATTAAAAATGGTTTAAACGTGTGGGCGCGGTGGTTTTCGACGGTTTGTGGGCGTAAGAGTGGTCGTGCAAAAAATTTTTTTCAGATCTATAGAAATTTACAAGATTAATAAAATTTTGAAATTATATCAAAACATTTTGCAATAGTTTAGGAGTGGTAGTTCTAGTTTTGTTGGCGTAAGACTGTTCGTGGCATCAGGTATCAACCAATTTGCACTTCGTCTATGTCTCTAGAATCTTGGTATATGCTTAATCCAACCTTCTAGCCTTTATAATTTTTGATATCTGACATCCTAGACTGTCATAACTTTGTCTTTGTTTCATTACTTACCGCCTCTTTAGTTAAATCAGAAGGTATTCCAGAGGTGAATGCCATGTTCGTTGCGGTAGGTAGACAATGGTCAAAGATTTTTATCGAGCTTTTACAAATTTTGTTTGACGTAAATGTTAGGAGTGAACTCTAGGTGATAGGTAAAATTATTATAAATATAAATCTCTGCTTTATTTAACATACCGAATAAAAAAACTTGGAAAATGTGATCGTTCGGTTAGTCAAACTTGATTCTGTAAACTTTGAGGACTTACTTCTGGTTTGCAGAATATTGACGATCTTATTTGAAGTTCCGTCTATTTTAGTTGTTGGTGCATTTTTATGGCTGCTTGATTCCCTTCGGCAAGATCTAAAACGTTACATGTGAACAAAGACATTATATTACTAGTAGTAAATACAAAATAAATAAATAAATAAATAAAATTAGAAGATATATGTAATCGTCATAATACAGTTTGCCAGTTGGCAGTCCACGCTGTCTTCCAGGCTTAGCTTGATCGTTAAATATCGGGCTGAGTTAAGGCCACACTAATGGGCCTTTTTACCAACACTTTTAAAAAGATAATTGCGTTAGGAGAAGGAACAGCGATAGTAAACCTTTCTCCCATTCATACGTTTTTCACCCAAAAATTGATCCAACATTTTTTAAAATGAGTATTCTGATTTGTTTATTGTAAGACTAATTTAAGTGCTTAAAAAGTTTTGATACCCACATAAAAAAAATCAATCAGCTCAGATGCAAAAAAAAAATATATATATATATATAAACATAATATAAAATATAAGATGGATATAAATAAATAAATTTCTTACTTCCATAACTTATGTATAAATCACCTTACAGTTACATTTCTTCATTTTTCTGGGATCTCGTTAGATATTGGGGAATAAAATCAGAAAAAATGTATGAATCTACTGAACCGTTATATAAATTTACAAGACTAATAAGACTATGAGAAAATATCGAAAAAAACATTTTTTAAAAATGTGGGCGTTGCAGTTTTTTGAGGTTTAAGGGCGTTAGATTGAGCAACATGGGTCAACAAACGTGTGCTGCGTCTTTGTCGCTAGAATCTGTATTGTAAATCCTAAAGTGCTCGCATCGCGTAATTCTATGTCATCCTTGTAATTATATAATGCTTAGAAGGAATCTGAAAATGTTGTACAGCTTTAATACTCTTATCATCTACTTTAATGCCATTTTTGGAAATTGAGAAACCCAAATACTTTATATCTGTTTTCAAAAACTCACATTTATATATTCTAAGTTATAGCGCAATTATAAATTTGTAAGGCTTGAAAATAACTTCAATTTTCATCTAATTTATCTAAATAATCATCGATATGTGGAGGAGCGTACTTGTCCTTAAGCTCATTATAAAGCTTCCTTCCTTCTTTAAAATCGGCTTTGCCTCTTTAACTTATGCTCTTTTATCAATCTCTCGTCTTATGACTCCCTAACTTGTCGTTTCGTTGTGTTGTTCCATAACTGTTTGATCTAGTGTTTCATCCTGTTTAGACAAACATGATATAAGTTAACGCCGGTCTCTAGTCCAGCGGCCATCATGTTGGTATCGACAATCATGACTACAATGGTTCTTGCGTCTGTCCCTTAGGACTGATCGGAACGATGTTATTACCTAAAGAAACGATGTTATTACCTAAGGAAGCCCCTTGGGTTGTCAATAATAAGTTTTGGTAGTTTGGTTTTTAATAACAACTTTATTTAAAACGTTCCGTTACTGTTGATCGCCAAATCGACTATGCTCCAACCGTCCCGCTTGAAGTTCCACTTCAGCTCCCCGTTGGCGCAAGGGTACTCACGCTTCGTAAGTGCCCGTCAGAATTTCTGCTGCGCAAGCTCGTCGACAATGTGCCTGCGTGGGAAAGCTTACGCCGCACCTGGGCGCAAGAATGTAAGCCGGAGTACGAAATGCTTACGTTGCAACATAAGCGCAACGCTATTCAAAGAATCATTATAAAGAAATTATTGTGTGCTTCAGCTTATGCTGAAAGTTGACGAAACCGATGTTGAAACATTGGCGTGTAGTGTAGTATCAGAAAATAATTTAAAAACAAAGAGCTTTTGAAATCAAAAATTGTAGTACCAGACAAGATAAAGAAATTGATCAATAAGGTAAATATTTTAATATTTATAACTATTTATAAATATTTATTAGGTACTAATTTAAAAGAAACTTTTGAGGACATAAAATAAAGTGAAAAGACAACTTTTAAAATAAGGATAGACAAAATAGACTTTTATTTAAAAGTAATAATAATAATATTAATATTATCACTCGTCAACTCCGACTAAGCGTCGTAAAATATATTTTTGTTAATTACTCTGCCATGCCACAAGGCTGGCAGTTAAAAGAGGAAAGTTCCTCTCAACGTAAATAACAATCTCCTGCTCCCCGGACTCCCCGGAGTAGCCAGCGAAGGGAGCCCCTCACCTCTGGAGGATTCCTGACGACAACAGCATCGCAAGGCGGTGCGATTAATCTTTAAATAATTGGCTCTCAACTAGTGGTAAAAACCACCAACCACCACCACCATCATCAACACCGCCCACACAGCTTCTAAATTTGCGGCAAGGCAAAAGACAGCGGCGTGGGAGAAGTGAAGGGAATAGTAAAGAAATAACACAAACACCGAAAAAAAATCATGTGAGTGGGAAACGATGCTAAACGCATTTTAAGTCTTTTAATATTTTTATGTAACGCAAACCGCTGCACACAAGCGTTTTAAATAAAAAAATACATTGTTAATCAACGCCAAAGTTACAGTGAAAAAAATTATTACCGACAAAAATTATTTTAAACAAAAAAATTATTTAAAACAAAAAAAATATTTTAAACAAAAAATTATTTTAAACAAAAAAGTTATTTTAAACAAAAAAATTATTTTTAACAAAAAAAATTATTTTAAACAAAACAAATAATTTCAACGGAAATCAATGTGGATAGAAACAAAAATCATATAATTATTTTTTGTAACAGCGCGTACGTTCGCTATGCATTTTATATTTCCATTCGATTCAAGCGCGACATTCGACGCTGCAGCCTTTGTCTTTATATATTGTTTGTCTGTCTTTGGTCAACTGCCACCCACACAGGCAGCTTTTGCATACCTAAGCGAGTTGGACTGCTCATGCAGCCTGGATTCTCACAGTATAGGAATAATAAACCATACTCCACCGACACAGAGTCCGGTAGCGAAAATCAAGCTCCCCCTCTAAGACGTGTAACCGCGAATCTTCTGCGATGGCAATAGATCCAGAACAGCTCAAAGCTGTAATACAGGCAATTGTGGCCAATACTTTAGCGGAGGAGGCCACCAAAAACGAACTCGCACAAAATGATATGCGTCAGAAAATTCAGGAGCTGGCGAGCGGGTTGGCAGCAGCACATGTCGCGCCCTCCTCAGCCGTGGCCCCCGTAATCAGAACCCACGAACCCATAGATATAACTAATTATTCTTCATGTGGCGTGACTTTAGAAGCCGGTAAATATTTACCTGAATTCTCGGGGTCACAGAAATCATATGTTTCGTGGCGACAAGCGGCGATAGCCGCATATCGCATATTTAAAAATTTCAACGGCACCTCTCGCCATTACGAGGCAGTGACAATTATTAGAAACAAAGTTAGGGGCGCGGCCCATAACGTTTTATCCTCGTTTGGCACTGTACTGAATTTCGATGCCATTATAAATCGGCTCCATTTCACTTACAGTGACAAGCGTCCAATGCATGTCATTGAACAAGACATGAGGACTTTAAGACAGGGAAACAAACTCACCTTACTCACAAATAAAGCTCATATGTCTCACGAGCCATCGACGGGAAAAATATTGTGCGAAAAATTCCGAGAGGACGCATTGCGTATTTTCATCTCGGGACTTAAGCGCAACCTCACTGACGTGCTTTTCGCGGCAAAGCCGAAAGACATGCCGTCAGCTCTGACTTTACGCGCAAGAAGTGGAATCTTACCACGAAAGGTAGGTTTTTGCAGACAGTTTTGCAAAAAGTCAGGAAGACAAAGATCGCAAACCTACTGCAAAAGCGCAGGGTCGTCAACTTGACAAGTACGACCACCATGAACCACAACCTAATAATACCAAAAATCCGTACTTCAATAGGCGGCATAAGGCACAGGCTCACGCCGACCCGCAAAATGTTTATTATTATTAAGTGGGTTTCTATGTGTACTGCGACCCATTCTGATCTATTGTACTACCCCTTCAAGACTCAAAGATCTCCCTGAAGTCCAATGCACTGTATAAATGCCAGAATTTTATTGGGGTTCAGGGCTGCAATTGGTTGCCGTGGGACTACATACATGCCCAGGAGTCTGTTCTTCGTGTTGGAAAGGGCCATGCAGTCACATATAATATGTGCAGAGCTCTCCTCCTCCATGCAACAGAAGCGACAGAGTTCACTCTCTGCAATGCCAATCTTATGCAAATGACTGTAAAATCGGCAGTGCCCCGTAAGAAGGCCAGTTAAAATGCGCACGGTGTTTTTCCCGTGTGTCATTAAGGTCTTGAATCTTTTGTGGTTATATTCACGAAGGAGAATCTTAGACTGCCTAAGTCCTGGTAGGTGTTCCCAGAAGGACAGACGTTTTTATCCTCTATTGAATTAAGTAAGCCCAGTACTCTGTGGTGACCAACACCAGGACAATTCACGTCGCTGCTGCCCCATATCACGTTATGTGTATTTGCATCACATCCGATGATGATGGGTTAGTGTGTCCTCTTGCTGTATTCTGCCAGTGCAGTGATTTCGGGCGGTGGGCACGCCTCGTCACCGGCAAAGTATACCGATGCCACCACAGTCTTCTTGGCTGCTCCCACATCTTCTACCACGATCCGTACACAGTCCCGCGTGAGAAATTCTGTAAGTATATAATAATTAATACTTCTACATTTCAGGATACAAGCTCTAGGGCTAGAGGCCCGTTGATCCCAAATTACCTTGGCGTTCTTCATGTACAGTCCTTTTATTCCCTGGTTATACCAGGGTTCCTGTACCAGGGCTAGCCCAAGATGTTGTTTGGTGAACATCCTTGCCAGCACAGCCGAGGCCGCCTTGGCGCGATGGATGTTCACCTGAGCTATCCCCGTACTCCCGACCATTAAATGATCGGCTCCATCGTCGGCGTTGCTGATCTGGAGATACCCAGATCACCATCCGCCGGCATCGCTTCTTCCTTACTCAGCAGGTCTAGTTCCATGCCTAGCTCCTGATCCCCCATCTCCATGATGGTCGCATCAAGATCCTCATCATCCGCCAGATCTTCGCTGGATTCGGAGAGCTTATTGGGCTTCTCCTTCTTCGCGGAGACTTATGGATTTCGAGGAGTCTCGGCCCGTCTTGTGCCGGATTTGATCGCTTTGGCCTTCTTTAGACCACAAACTGAGATGTCTCCAAACCTGAAGCTCAGCTTTGTGTGCATGAGTTGTCATCAATGCCAAGGCTGAGGAGCGAGCCACCACCCTCATTCCTCCTTGATATGAGACGCCAGTTCTCAGTGTCCAAGTCATTCTGTTTCTTGATCAAATCCATGATTCACTTTGTTGTTTTGTCCCCTGTCCTGGGGCAGAAGATGGTGATGTTGTGTGACGATGGCAAGTCGTCGCCCATCCTTACCTCCAGGGAGACACCGCTCCACTTACTGAGGCTGGGGACTGCTGATTGCAGCCACTCAGCAGTGGTTGCGTTGCGGCTGTCCACTATCAGGTGACCCACCTTGAAGTGGATTCCTTCAAACTTTATTGGAGAATCCCAACCGGAGAGGACTATTTCCTCCAGTAGTGCGTCCTCGAGCTGTGAGAGGTTCTCATTGCTGAGGACGACTTTGGGGTACCCCTCTGGTACGACCGCAACCTTAATGGCCCCAGTTACGACCGCATATGATGGCTTGCGTACCTCAGTTGCCTTTGCAGCCCTTGAGGTACTTGGGCCATCGAAGGGAGCAGTCAGTGGCCTGCTCTTCTCCACCTTCTGCCTCTTAGGCGTTTCCGTCGGTGGCGTTAGGGTGGAGTTTGCCCGCTTCGAAGCAGAGTTGGACCTTTGCTCTAGCGGCTGCGGTGTCTTGGCTAGAGACAAATCGTCTGCGGGTGAATTGCCCTGCTGAAGGTAACGAAGATTCCACTTCGTTCTGGCCCCGCTCAGCACTTTACGGTTAGGGTCATCTATGTGCTTACTACGCACATGAAATTTGGAGTTCTTTGCAAGGCTCAGTGCACTCCTCCGTAGTACTCAGAGCCACGACCGATTGCTTCTTGGACTCCCAAGTAAATGCAGCACCTGCAGCGAAGAAGGACCAGCCACTAAAGGACTTCCAGTTCGCGTCGACATAACCATGGATGGGCTGACCATTGCTTTGGTTGTGCAACTTCAGCCGTGGTGCCCTTCAAATATCCCAATATTCGTTTGGCCCCCACTTCATGTGCGGGTCGACATTCCGTTGTGCAAGCTTTGTTACGGAATGTATGATATCTGGCCGGGTTATCATCGCCAGATACATCAGTGAGCCAATAAATGACTGATGCGCCTTTTGGTTGACTCGTTAGCAGCTTTCTTCATTACATTTTATTTGAAAGCCTGCCTGCAATGGTAACGCGTTCGCCTTACTGCATACCGTACTCATTGAGAAGACTCTGAATAAACTGTTTGTGGCTAATATGGTGACTGCCAAGCTCACCATCGCGCTCGATTTCCATACCCAGAAAATGTTTGAGAACTCCGCCATCGACGAAATCAAGTGCGCCAGATACAAGCGACTTCACGTTGTTCAGTTCTTGTTTCTTCGAACTCACCACTACGACAATAATAGTGAAGTTATTTCCAACATTTCGTGTATAAGTGCAAGCTTCACTAACGCAAGGAACAAAGCCAAATCGTTGAAGCACCTCGTCCAACTTCTCGTTCGAGATACGGACGCTTTGTTTGAGACCGTACAATGACTTGTATAACTTTAACACGCGCTCAGGATAGCTCTTATCCACAAACCCTTCCGGTTGCTTCATATATACCACATCTGTCAGCTCGCTATTCAGGTACGCGGACTCCACGTCCATCTGATGCATGTACACCTTGTACTCAACAGCCAGGGCTATCACCAACCTTATTCATGAATAACGTGCAACAGCAGTAAACGTTTCATCGTAATTAATGCCAAAACGTTGAGCGCAACCCTTTGCGACCAACCGGGATTCGAAACGCTCCATTTTGCCCAAGTGATCTCTCTTCACAGAAAAAACCCATTTACAGCCAATCAGCTTTTCACCTTTAGGTTGCTCTTCCAATGGCCATGTATTGTTGGCACGCAGCGAATCAATCTCTTTTTGCATCGAATCTCTCCATTCCTTAGCCTGCGCCGACTGTATTGGGCACCTGAATGTCATCGGTAGCTATGACATTCACCACGTTGTATTGTTTACGTGGCCGTCCAGGTCGACCAGTATGTAGGTTTTTAGGACGCCCTGGGCCTCTCTTACGGCCTCCTTGAATGTTGTCGTCGGTTTCTTCTGTTTCTCCCTCAGTTTCATCGTCATGACTCTCTTCAGTGGTCGCAGCTTCTATAGCAGGATTTACCTTATCTGACACAAAGTCATCAAACTGCAGATCAACAGCGTCACACTCTTGCTAGTCTTGAAGTCCAGCTAGTTCACATCAGCAACGTATGCGGCTCCCTTGCTGCCATGTTTTACCAAGTCATCTTTTAGGAATATGACATGTCTAGCATCAATAATCGTTTGCTTTTCAAGGTTGTGCAAACGATACGCCTTCGTCGTCTCGGAGTATCCGACCAACATGTATTCAACACCTTTTGGTTTGAACTTCTTTCGGTGAGTTTTATCCAGAACAATCGCCCTCGCGCCAAACACTCTCAGGTGAGATACCGATGTCTTCTTGCCCGACCACGCCTCGAGCGGCGTTACTGCAGGCAACGTTTTCGTCTCAGATCGATTTCGCAGATAGACAGCCGTGTTAAGAGCCCGTGCCCAAACCATTTCGTCAACAGACGCATGAACTAGCATGCTCCGTGCCATCTCCACCTATTGGCATGCTCCGCCACACCATTTTGCTGGGGAGTGTAAGGAACAGTTGGTTGCCGTTTTATGCCAATACTTACCAAGAAACTGTTAAATTTCTCACTGACATAATCCCGGCCGTTGTCAATTTATCAAGTATTTCGTCTCTAGTCTTTAAGAAACACACAGACACAGCGCGTTTTATCGTCTATAAACGTCGCAAAATATCGTGCACCGCCAATGGAGGGCTTATTGTTCTTCGCAAATCTTACATTTTGCACACGTTTCACACACACGTTCTTTTATATGAAAACTCATGTTTGCATCGAAGCCGAACACCATGCCATTTATGGCCATCCTTTGTAAACTTGTGTAGTTCAAGTGACCGAATTGTGCCATTTTTCCATTTGCGCTCTTATAGGCTACGACACAAAACACTTTTTTATTTTGTTTTCAAATATATACAACCCGTTTCTTTTTTGTGCTTTTAATAAAACTTCGTGTCTGTTCTTTATTTTCGCTACATTGTTGGCATTCGCGACAGACATAAAATTGCTGTAGTACTTTCACGTACAACACGTTGATCAAGTCAAAAGATCGCTTGCGCCAATACAAACGCACGGTACCATGACCTTCCGCACAAATAGAATTGTTTCCAGCTAGCATTATGTTTTCTTTATGCTCATAAAATTCTATAAATATCGATCTAGCACAACACAAGTGGGCGGTTGCACCACTATCCAAACACCAAATTTCTTTTGCTAGCTCATTATTCGTAGCCACAGGCAAAACAGTGAAATTTGTTTTCTTTACGGACTTATTTTCTTCTGGCTTAGTCGATTTCTCTTTCACTTTACAATTTTCCGCAATGTGACCGAGACGACCACACGACCAACAAGTGACATTCGATTTACCTCTCTGTTGTATGTTTGAAGAACCGCGGGCCGTGCGCAATAGGGGAAATAACGGGATCCCTGCGGCCTATAAAGGGACGGCGCAAGTCCAGCCCAGTCCAGGGCAGTCGAGGATAGTACCGGCGCGAGTTGCGCGGTCAGGACGCGGCCGCGCAGTTGCGCAGTCGGAATGTAGTCTGAAGGCGGAGGATTAGGTGTTAGTCAACCAGACCGCGCGTTGAAGGAGGTAGTGAGACGGAACTTTAAAAGAAGGAGTTTGTGAGTGAAAACGGGCAGAGAAGTCGGTAAAGAACGAGTAGTGAAAGTGAAGAGTGATCCTGGGAGTGGAGGAGCAAGGACCTGGTCTGTCTGAAAAGGTCAGTGGAGTCAGTGGTTGGTAAAGTTGGTCCCTGCCCCATCTTTAACCTAATCCAACCGGCAGGTTGTCCTTCGGAGGAAACGACTGGGACTTGGCGTGTTCGAAATGGACAGTGGAGTCAGTGGTCGGCAAAGGTGGCCCCAGGGCGAGCGTTGCCACGCCCGTGGACAATACGCCCTGCCCCATAACAATATCTAATCCCGGTCGAGCCGGCGCGTCGTCCATTGTTAAGGAAGCTTAGGGCAACGAGGGAGAAACGCCGCAGGAGCAGCGCGATCACCGGAAGCGTCAGTTGTAAAAATAGTACAATAAATCGACTATAATTAGAAAAAAAAAACCGTTCATTACAGTTTCAATGCTATCATTTGGACCCATTTTCAAATATAACAATTGTTTAAACAAATTAATACAACTCGCGGGGCCCTTTTGGCGTATCTATTTCCTTTAATTTGTTCCACGTCCAACGCTCTTTTACAGTGTTTCACATTATTTATTTGTGACGGTTTTATGCTCAGTATGATGCTCGCAAGCGCTTTCTCGTCTTTGGCGTCGAACTGCGCATTTTGTTCTTCGCTCCCATTTTCGCTCTTTGTTAAGCTACCGCATACTGGCCATAATTCAGTATGTATCAAAACGCTTTTCATTTGAATAGCCCATGCACTATAATTGTCATCGTCTAGCTTTTATATGGCGAACATTCACGAATTCATTTTGAGTATCACTTGTCCAGAATGTCCAGAATAATCGCGCACGAACAATTCACTTTCACACGTTTGTGTTTTTCACACACCAATTCTATCAATACATACCTATACATATATGTACATGCGGGTCCAGAAACTCCAGAATATTCTACCGACGAATTATTCAATTTCACACGTACTCTTTTTACACAATCCTCGTCCTGTTCGAGATCAATTTATTAGGAAAAACAAGAATCTTTATTTTACGACGCTTAGTCGGAGTTGACGAGCTGCCGCTCCTTATTCTGGTAAATGCAAATTCAAACTGAACTTAAAATGATTCTTAAAGCTAACAAGGACTCGCAGCGGCCACGCAAATATGCTGTGTTTGCCGGCTGCGCACGGGTTTCCGGCCCAATGCTGGGTCAGCACTTTGATATTATGTTTCATACACTGAGACAACTGTTCTAGTCCGTTGGCTTGTGTTAACTACTCCCCCTTCAAGATAACGGGCGTCCTCGGCTGGTCTTAATTCGGCGATCATCCCGTTTAATTGGATTGCAGATCTTCGCGCTCCGATGAACCGTAGACAGGTGATGCCAATGCAACCAATCGCTGCTGCGATAAATATTATGCGGTGTGAATGATTGGTACCAATTTCTCTCCCGAACTCTTTGATGAACTCCAAGTTACGTTCACTCTGCTGGTGAAGATAGGGGAGACTCAGAATATCTCTGTTGGCGGTGATTTTCAATGATGGGGAACTGGCTACCCCTGGAGCTCGTTTTTGGGCCTTGTCGTGATTTATAAAGGTGGTGTCATTTATCACGACGAGATCGTTGAAGGTAATGAGATGCGTGCCACGTAGATAGACTTCTGTTCCGTTGTCCACCGTGACCCTAGCTAGCCGGTCATTGATGATGATGATTCCCTCATCCACGCGGGTAAGCGGGTGTAGGTCGCTTGGTTGTGACTTGCAATGCGCTAGAACGCCTGCGTGTAGTTCCCTGGCGCATGAGCTTTTCGTTGATAGTTGACAAAAGGTAGCTCCCGGTGTTGCAGTTTTTGATTGTATGGACTTCTGGTCCACACTTTGCTACCATGTTGTCGGTTATTCGCAGCATAACCCCTTTGCAAGTGTCCGGGAAAATTGTGACTTTCTTACAAGATAATTTTTTTTTGGGGAATTTGATAATGAAATGTATTATGGTACCCCCTATGGGGGTATCTGTGGGTTCTTTCAGCCACACTGATTTTAAGTCTGCATGATCTAGGATATTTGGACTGACAATATTGTTTTTCGCCAGTGTTACAGCCATTATTAAATTTTGTAACTCCATCATTAGTATTCTATTCCTAGCCAGCAGTGTCTCAAATAAAAGGCCGGTGGTGATGTATTTTATTAGTCGCTTTTTCTTGTTCTCTGAGGTTTATCCCATTACCAATTAATATTATCCTAAAACTAAAACATTGCCTTTGGCAACGGATTTAATGTCTATTATATGGAAGTTTGCCAAACGGCTGATAATAGGTAGTAATAATAAAAAGTTTAAAACTAAGCGAGAGAGTCATTTTAGGTTGTCTTTGTGGACCACCCTCCCTTCAATAAGGACCGTGGTCCCCAGGTCGTCTTTTATGTCTTTTTCCAACACAAGGGAGTGAGTTTATTGCCAAGCCTTCTATTAGATTTGACCAAAACCTTTTCGCCCACTTCGAAGACTCTGTTTTGTCGAGATGCATTCTCTCTAGACCTGAGCACTCTTAATTTTTTCAGCAATCCGTTCTTGTGTGTCGTCCGTGGACTTGTATTGCGTCGACTGGCCTCTTATCGATGACCGAATGGATTGATTTGTTATACCTTGTAGTGGCTAACAAGATTATCTCCACAGTATCACATATGCCCTTGTCAATTTTCAGGCACCGGGCGAGCTCTAGTAGAGTGCAAACACTGAGAGAAAACTTTACACTTGCCCGTTTGAGACACTGTGAAGGGGTGGCGCATTCGTGATGCTGACGCCAAAATGGTTGTCTAGCATTGCCGTGATCGTGTGGGATTTTAACGATGGCTTGTTTTCGCAGTAAATTACCTTGGCCTTTGGGAAGAAATTCATGACCTGTAACATGGCCGGTTTCAAATCCTCAATTGTTCTTGACGGCACATGCTGTACGAGGGCGAATTTCAAAAACTTGTCAATGCAAGTGAGAAAACATTTTTTATCCGTTGAGAAAATGTCTACGTGTAGCATTTCTCCTACATGAGAAGGAATCGGTGACTCGCCAATCTCTTGTTTCTTCGGATGCCTATCATATTTAGCTTTCGCGCATGTTTTGCAGTTTTTGACAATTTCATTGGCCAGTTTGGCCATTTTTGGGAAGTAGTACTCTGTGAGAACCTGTTTCACATTTTCTTGGGCTGACCGGTGGGCCCTATAGTGTTCTCCTAATATGAATTTCCTCCTTTCCTCAACCCCAAAAATGTCTGTAACACGGTTTTTGCAGTGCCAGAATTTTGTAGTCGGGAATCTCCGCACTAAGGCGTCCTGCGCCGTTGTGCAAATCGCAATGGAGGGCGTTTATGCCCTTGGGGACTATTACGTCCGCAAGGTCATTTTGTAATGACTCCTTATCGGTGAAGTTGATTGCGTGTCGTTTCTTATTTTTGAAGAGAACGAAATAGCGTTTTAGCGGAAAGCGGGCATCTTCTAGAAAACAGTTTAGGGGCTTATCCGTTGATTCTATGGTGTGGGTAAGGGAAATCTGACTGTGAATGGTCGCAACACATGATTCTGCGTCCTGTTCTTCTATAGCATTAATTTGCTGCCTAGACAAGGCATCCGCAACCAAATTTTCTTATCCCGGTGTATATACTACCTTCGCACCCGTTTCCTCGATGCGACCCCTCCACCTTTTAATTTTTGCGTTAGGGTTAGAATCTGATATCGAGAATGCCAATGGCTGATGGTCAGTGAAGATAGTTATGTCTTTCACCGCATATAAATAGTGTCGCAGTTTGGCCAACGCCCAAACGATGGCTAATAATTCTCTTTCATTTGTGGCGTAGTTCATTTCCCTATCCTTGAATGACCTCGAGATCATTGTGATAGGACGGTTCTCTTGTGAAAGGAGTGCTGCAATACCGTAGGCTGAAGCATCCGTCGTTAGATGGAATGTCTTCTTTTAATCCGGGTATCTGAGCAGACTTTGACTTGACTTTTTTACTGAGATATATTTGCATCGCCTATGGTTTTTAAAACCCAATCCACGTGCTTGATATGAGCATTCTCATTTTCTGAGAAGATTACGTAGACATAGCAAGTCTTGCCGATTTGCTCTCTGAGAATGTCATCTATGGCTCTCTGGAAGATGCTGGCAGCATTCTCAAGCCAAAGGGAAGCCTCTTGAATTCGTACTTCCCTCCGTTTACGCAGAAGGATGTTTTTTCACGGCCATTTTCCGCTAAGACGATCTGGTGATACCCGGACTTGAGGTCCAGTGTCGTAAAAAATTTGGCCTTACCCAAGTTTCCCAGTATCATAGAGATATCTGGCATCGGATATTTGTCCGGGATAGTCCTTTCGTTTAGCTTACGAACGTCTATGACTAATCGTCTATTTTGATTGTCGGCCTCGTCGGTTCCTTTTTTTATCAACCACCCATATTGGGTTGTTCTAAGGAGACCCCGACTTCTGAATTATACCATTTTTAAGCAGGTGTTGGATCTCGTTGTTGACGAAATCTGCTGCTCCCATGGGGTATGGATATAATTTTGCCTAAATGGGCTCTTCGCTAGTCGTTCTAATCGTGACCGTGTTAAAATATGTTATATGGCAGGGCCTCGTTGGGATCTGCGAAGGCGTTTTTTCGCCTTTTGAAATGCCTTCAGAAATGCCTTCTTCACCAAAGGTGCACCATCTGTGCACTCCTCGTTAGTGACGTTGAAGTCAGTGCATTTATGGAATAAAATCTTCTCATCTTTTCAAGAGAGGCAAAGAAATGCGCCGGCCTGTTTTAACAGATCGGCCCAAATTATCCCGTCGAATATAGTAAAATCTGGTAGAATGAAAAAAGTCGTGGCGCCATGAATTGAGTGAAATTCGAAAGGAGAGTCCACCGGGCGGATACCCTTTAGCTCTTTGCGAGGTTGGATGAAATTTTTTGATGCGCCGGTGTCTAGAAGGAAATTCATTGGTACCCCTGCTACTCTTCGTCTGATGATGGGTAACAAGAATTTTCCCCTAAAAAATTAACGTAGTCAGAATCATACTCGGCATCGCCGTCTATTTTCGATTCCGCTTTGGAGGCGGCGGCGGCATATGCTTTTGTCTTTTCTTCCGCATTCTGCGAAATGAAGTTAATTCTTTGCTGTTTCCTCACGGCGCCTGTGCGCTCAGAGGTGGCTGGTCTTCTATTCTGGTAGCCATTCGCCTGGGACGGCTGCAGCAATTTATAAGATGAGGGATCGACCTCCATAGGCTCTGGTGTGCCGTTGTTTTTGTAAGTTTTAACATTTTGCGGGGTCGCCACGCCAGTAGGTATCACAAGGGGATCATCGCGCCACCAACGGTGGTACGCGCCGTAATTGTGACACACTACTGGAAGTGCAACTACACTCTCCACGCGAGGGCGGCTGGAAACAGGCTCTTAGTTAGGTCATGTCTCTGCTAAGATGCTGGCTAATCGTATTTGGGCCGGAGCTGGTAACTCTCAAAAATTTCCACACCTCCGGGCCGGACTAAGGTGTCATTCGACTCGTGCCGAAAGTCTGCCAGGCTAGGGGCCGGTGTAATAACTAGCCCAGTCGCTAACGGAGAAGCCGGGCAAGTGGCGTCCGCCCGGTCTAGTTAGCCTTACCCGCGTACTGGGGATCTTTGCCCGGGTGGACCGTTTATTTCTCTGCAACTCGTGGGTACTATGAACAATAGACCAAATAACTTCAAAATACCGCAGGCCTTGACTGCGGGAAATGTCCCAAGACAATTTGAGGACCGTCTCCTTAACGGAGAGCAGCCTGGGGCTCGGGATGACCCTAGCCGCAGACACCGCAGCCGCTAGAGCAAAGGCCCAAGTTTGGAGGAATCCACTTCTAGGTGGGTCACCTGATAGTGGACTGCCGCAACGCAACCACTGCTGAGTGGCTGCAATTAGCAGTCCCCAGCCTCAGTAAGTCGAGCGGTGTCTCCCTGGAGGTAAGGATGGGCGACGACTTGCCATCGCCACACAACATCACCATCTTCTGCCCCAGGACAGGGGACAAAACAACAAAGTGGATCATGGAATTGATCAAGAAACAGAATGACTTGGACACCGAAAACTGGCGTCTCATATCAAGGAATAATGAGGGTGGTGGCTCGCTCCTCAGCCTTGGCATTGATGACAACTCATGCGCCAAGATTATCTCTAGTGACCACAAGCTGAGCTTCAGGTTTGGAGACATCTCAGTTTGTGGTCTAAAGAAGGCCAAAGCGATCAAATCCGGCACAAGACAGGTCGAGACTCCTTGAAATCCACCAGTCTCCGCGGAGAAGGAGAAGCCCAATAAGCTCTCCGAATCCAGCGAGGATCTGGCAGATTATGAGGATCTTGATGCGACCATCATCGAGATGGGGATTAGACCCCCGATATCCTCTCAGGAGCATGTAGAAGTATTAATTATTATATACTTACTTCGGGCGAGCCAACCGCCCGAAATCACTGCACTGGCAGAATACTGCAAGAGGACACACTAACCCATCATCATCGGATGTGATGCAAATGCACATCACGTGATATGGGGCAGCAGCGACGCGAATCAAAGAGGTGAGTAACTATTAGAATTTATC